>NC_134689.1:132179782-132272282 GCF_050947455.1 Rhinoderma darwinii
AACTGCGCATGCGCCGCTCCCACACAGTCCAATTTGAAATGCGCCGTCCGGCGCCATTTTCGTGTGGACCGGAAGTCGCGCCCGGACAGTAAGATTACTACTTCCGGTCGCGGCTTCCGGACTTGTGCACTTGGACCAGCGGCAGCGGACGGGCCGGAGGGAGCCGCGGCGGCAGGAGCAGGTAAGAGATTTATATGTATGTTCGTGTTTGTGTACGTTTACTACTGTATGTAAACCTACTACACTGTGTGTTAGCTCAAAAAATGGCGACACACAGTGTAGGAGGTTAGACCGTTCAAACCCCTCGTTTATCCCGGCACTAGCCAGGATAAAGGAGGGGGGGGATGCTGAGAGCTCACTAGAGCGAGGGCTTTTTACCCAATTTTGCAGCATAAAGCAATGTGGTTGCTTTACCACATGCAATGCTGCAATTTTGGGAATAGCTCCATCTAGTGACCAGCAATGGGAAATATTATAAATTCGAATTAATTTATAATATTTCCTGACTCGTGAAAAAAATAAAAAAAATTTGAACAATGTTTAATCACCTACACACTAAATGTTTAATTTAAAAAAACAAACATGTTTTTCTGGCAACACATTGCCTTTAAATACATTTTCTGGTGAGATTTGAATATCTTTGATTGCGTCTGTTAAACTCCGTTAAAAATGTTTATAGCGGGACATAACGCCATACATCCAGGCCTGTATATCCTATGAATACATTCAGCATATATTCAGTGTGTTCATTAAAAGTATTTCACAGCATATACACAAAATGTACAGACCTTAATGCAGTGTGAACATACTGTAGGCTAAAGCATCTGTGCAATTTTAAGAAAATCCTGGACTTTGAGGACTACAGTACTGTTTGCTTGAACAGCTTTACTTTATTTGTCAGTAATGCACTTAGATTCTAACTATTTTTGGTCATCATTTCCTGAACTGGATTAATAACAGTTTTGTATTCTCTCTCACAAGAAATTGTATCTTTATTCATAACTAGTTATATATTGAAAAAAGGAATACGTGTTTTGCTTATGCTAAGGTTCTACCAAAAGTCCATCTGTGTTCTTAACACACAGATGGAGTATTTGCAATTGAAATAAAATTAGAACCAGACTGAATTTAGTTACAGGACATTGACTTTTCATGCAATGGGTAACAAATTAATTTATACCATTAATTTTGTGTAGTAACAGGGAAGAAGTTTTGTGACATGAGGTAATACAATTATTATTTTGGAGGGTTGCGCATTTTGAAATATATGCATCTATTATAAAAAATAAAAAAAAGGGTGTTCTTCAGGTTATGGGTCTTGCTTTCATTTTGTGAAATTGATTTCTAAATTGAAGTCGAGAAATAGATTTGAATCAATAAACTGTCATCTTACAGTAGTACAAAGAGAATGAAATGTTGACAACCACCTGCTTATTGATTTTTCTTTTTCTCCCTGCACAAGAATTACAGGGTATTAATTTGTAATGTAATTCTATTTTTATTCAGTGAAATAATAGCAAAGTAAAGTTTTATTCTGGATGGCACTGACAGTTTTTCAAGAAAACTCATGCCCATAAAAGCAGAAGAAACCCTTAACCATATAGCATGGCTCTGTGAGAGAAAGGGTCTATAATTAAATAGAAGGGTCTACAAATAGACTCTTACATTTATAATGGGTTCTATCATCTTTTCAGAATTATGTCCTTACTGGGAAGCTGCAGCGCTAAAGAATTTCTACTGGAACCTTCTTAAATTAACAAGCTACTTAAACAAAAACATTTGAGAAAATCTAAAATTTGGATTTATGCATAGTAATATAATAAGTTGCCTTTAAACTTTACTTATGGCCACCCACCAGCAAGAGTGCCTTGCCTGCATTTCTTATTTTAGTGGTTGGTGAGAACTTGTGCAGGGATCCGCTCCTCACAGGCCCAACCCAAGGAACACTGGAAGAAGAAACGGAACAAACAAGCATAAAGTCATTCTGTCCCAGGTGGTTAGAGGTGGGTTAGTGTTAACAAGAACTCGAAGGGGGGCCCAATTTTAATCTTTACTTTTATGCCCTCTCACCTCTATGTACTCTCCTGACCTCCAGTACCAGTCACAACCATTGGTTATATTTGGTTTTGTCTTCTTTATTACTGTTAAAAGCTTGCACTATAAGGCCTCATGCCCACTTCAGTTTTTTACTTCAGGGTGCTATCCGTTTTTGTCACTGATAGCACCCTGAACCCATTCATTTCAATGGCCCCATGCACACTTCAGTTATTTAAACGGATCCGTTGTTCCGTTCCGTGCAAAGTAGAGCATGTCCTACTTTGCTCAGTGATTCAGTGACCGTGTGGCCCATAGAAGTCAATGGGTCAGTGAAAAAAAACGGATGGCACACGGAAGGCTTCCGTGTGCCGTCCGTTTTTGACAGAGCCGTTGCCATAGCAACAGCTGGGTGGGCCAAAGTTCCGACTCACAGACGACAGTAAACATTCATTCCTGAAGATAGGCTCATATTTTCACTCCAAAAAACCAAAGTAAGCCAAGCAGAGTAATCTCAAACTGTTCTCTATGCTCTGAAAGCTACAGAAAACAGCACCAGAAACTTCTTGTAAACATTCTATGGGTGTTTCCTGGGACATGTGACAAGTTCAAATGAAGTTCACATCCGTTTTTTAAACGGAAGCCAAACGGAAGCAAAATGTCCGTGTAAAACGGAAACGGAGTGCACACGGAAACAAAAACGGACACACGGATCCGTCAAAAACGGCCGATAAAACGGTGATGGAAGTGTGCATGAGGCCTAACAAATGGACAACTTAATGCATTATCATTTGATAATACTTGTTGATACGCTCATACTCTATGTTCACATCAACAGGATTTTGTAAGAACATGTGCGGTAATATTTTTTTGAATAGCAAGAAATTGTTCAAACAATAGGCGTAAACCTGCAATAAATAAAATAAACAATGTTTTTATCAATTTAGGAGAAATGAGAATGTTTTTGGAAACAAGCAAAGTGAAGAAACAATTGATGTTCAAGCAGCACGTGATTCCTTCAGGAGATACACCACAGTACTTGTTGAATATCAAAAGGTATGTCGATAGTAAACCACCTTTTTCTATGTATGTGAAAAAATAAACCTCATAGAGAGGCATATAACCTGATAGTAAACCACCTTTCTCTATGTACGTGAAAAAAGAAACCTCATATAGAAAGTCTGTCACCTGTATATACTGCCCTATAAGGGCAACATAGTTTGGAGTTAGAACCGCTCAACTTTAATCCAAATGGGCAAAAAAATATTGTGCCGTTTGGCTAATAGCAGCTAACAAAGAGGCAGGGGGGAGCTCTTCATTTTTGAATACAGCAGACCTATAACTATGAGGCCGTTGTATTCTTTGTTTGGCTCTATTAGCCAAATTAAACAATATTATCTTTGGGCTGTTGGGACTAATAGTAGAGTGGATCCGTGCTTGTAATATGCTGCTCTTAAATATGGCAGCATATTCAGGTGACAGATCTGCTTTAAAGCTTCATTATAGGTATCATAATAAAGTGGAAATGGTTATGTACAGATTAAAAACATGTTTGACTACAATATTTATCATTTAAGATTAAGGGTATATTCACATGTGGCAGATATGTTGCAGACATTGAATGAGTTTAGAAAAATTTCATGCACGTGCTGCAGAAACAACACCATTTAGATGTACAGATGTGTCCACCCTTACATTTTCTTGAATTGCTTGATGCTAGTTCAATACAATCTCATGCCGTGTAGTAAAAAACTGTATATATGTTAAACATATGCTTTTTTTTTTTAACATGGGAGTCTATGGCCAAGGAAGGGCATCCGTCACAGCCATCCAGTAAAAACTTATATATCAAATGTATAATTTTTTAACATGGACGTCAGTGGGCGAGGGATGGACGACGGATGTCTCTGATGGAAGCCATCCGTCGCCCATAGACTCCCATGTTAAAAAAAAAAAAAAAAAAAGTATACTTTTAACGTATTTGTTTTTTTAGTTGATGGCTGGGATGTGTACTTTTTATTTTTATTTTTAACATGGGAGTCTATAGACTGATGGATAGCATCCATCGGAAGTATATGTTGTTTTTTTTTTTTTTAATGTTTAACATCTTGCGTCATACATTTCGGGTAATGTCGGATTTACAGAGAAAGTAAGGGGGAACACATGATCCGTTACATATTAGCATACCCTTAGGCCTCCTTGCATTAATACTGCAAGAAAAAATGAACGTTAAAATGCCAGCGTTTTGTAAAATGTAACAGCGTTTTTGGTGGCGTTTTTTTAATTTGGTGTCATTTTGTACAGTACATTTTTTTTTTGTACTATCGTTTTTAAAGTCCTATAAAGAAACCTATGGGAAATAGGGCAGAAAAAAAACCACAGAGCATACTGCGTTTTAAAAAAATAACACCACTAGCCATAAAAAAGCAACAAAAACGGCACAAACTAAAACGCAGTTGTATGTACCGCATTTTATATTTCACTATAGTCTTTAATGTAACATCTGGCCGCACTAAAAAGAACATAACAAAAGGCATTAAAACGTCATGAAAAACGTAGCAAACCGCTGTGTGAATCCAGCCTAAAGGCTGTTCTGTGACAACAGAAAACATTGAAAACAATAAACTTTGCATTATACTTACCCATCAAGTTCTCTTATGTTTTACCTCTCCCAGCCTCTGTGCAACCCCGCTGCTTTGTTGATAGAGTGCCGTCCATACTGACATCCATTCGTCTGGACTTTACGAGCTACTTCAAGACATTTATATTTAATGTTACTATGTTCACTTTCCTTTTTTAAGTATTCTTGTAAATTGAAATCACCACTTTGCTAAAAATATACATTTTTCTCATATTTAAGGACCTGGGACCTTCAGAACTTAAACAAATAAAAAAACAGAATGTTTCTAAAAAAAAATTGGAAAGTGTTAATGACCAACAGAAAAAGAAGAATCGGAATGTGGAACCTCACAGGTTATTATGATATTGATACTTTGTTACAGTTCGGGTGAAAGTTTACTCGACTTGTTTTTGATATATTTTTTATGAATTTTTTAAGAATTATATAAATGTATTACTTTGATGAATTTTTGATGAACTATGTTTGAATTATTTTTATACAATGTTTGAATTTAGTACTGTGATAAGTAATGTCGTGAAGGCAGTCATATCTGGGTTGTCTAGATAGCCAGTATATATATTTAAATTGCTAGTTAGGGTTTTTGGGGTGAGAGGACTAACCAGTACATGTCAAAACAATGGAATATCACAGCACCAGATATATGATTATATGCGTGCAAGCCTCAACAGAACCTGATCCAAAGTCCTTTGATGTAATCCAAATAGAGACACGAGACAGCACATCCAAAAAAAGGAGGAATTTATTCACCAAAAAATGCAACGTTTCAATCCAATAGGACCTTTCTCAAGCATGTGAACACACACAATGTGATGAGTATATAAGGACTCAGTCATTAACAATCAGCAAATCTAATTAAGTGATACAGTACAAAATATACAAGTAATCGGGTAATGATCTTAAATTCAAACACTACATGACAGAAGTATAGTGTAGTGATCGTTATAAAGGTGTTTAAAAAAAGAATGTTAAATATACAAGTTCTATTTAGTGGGTGTACAATTCTTAGAGGATCTGTCACCAGATTTTCAAACCCCTATCTCCTATTGCAGCAGATCGGCGCTGCAATGTAGATAACAGTAAAGTTTTGTTTTTTTTCCAAAACGAGCATTTTTGGCCAAGTTATGACCATTTTTATATTTATGCAAATGAGCGTTTCTTATGTCCAACTGGGTGTGTTTAAAGTTATGTCCAACTGGGCGTGTATTGTGTGTGTACATCTGGGCGTTTTTACTTCTTTTACTAGCTGGGCGTTGTGAATAGAAGTGTATGATGCTGACGAATCAGCATCATCCACTTCTCTTCGTTACCACCCAGCTTCTGGCAGTTCACAGACACACAGCGTGTCCTCACTCATCCGACGTGATGAAGTTCCTGTGGGAGGAAGTGAGTGACATCACAGTGTGATCTCGCGAGGACATGCTGTGTGTCTGTGCACTGCCAGAAGCTGGGTGGTAACCAGGGGCGTAGCTAAAGGCTCATGGGCCCGGGTGCAAGAATTCAACTTGGGCCCCCCTACCCCTCCCCAGCACCACCATCATCATCAGACCCCTGCACGCTCCTATGCCCAGACGCCTTGCCCAACAGCCCCCATAGTATAATGCCCCCACACAGTTAATGCTCCCATAGCTGCCCCCACACAGTTAATGCTCCCATAGCTGCCCCCAATATCAGCCCCCCCATACAGTATAATGCCCCCATATGTGCATAATTACTTACCTATCCCCGTTCCCACGTCGAGTGGAGGATCCTTCGCCTCCTCCGGTGTGTACTATGAGTGACTCAGCGCAGGAAGGCGCGATGATGTCGCTACATCCCGCCTGCCTGCGTCGAGCCGCTCACGGCACAGGGAATGCTGGATCAAGGAGATGTCAGCTCCTTGCTCCAGCATTGATTGGAACCGGGACCTCGGTGAGTGACTCACGAACCCCCAGGGGGATGCGACCCACAGTGTAGGGATGTCACGATACCAAAATTTGGACTTCGATACCGATACTTCGTTTACTTTGCCAACAGTAATAAAAATAAAAATAAAGTTCTTCCATTTTCTGATGTGAGGCACGAGGTGTGATGAAGAATTTTGAATGTGCCTCACATTAATAGTAATTAACCCCCCTTCTCATTTTCCCCTGAATGCTGCAGTCAGCTTTGATCGCAGCATTCAGGAGATGAGCGGCGGAGATGAGCGGTTTCTCTGATCTCCGCCGTTATAGAGCGGGGCTGCAGCTGTGTAATACAGCCATTGCCCCGCTCCTGATATAAGTGCGCGCGCGGTCAGCATGTGGAGATGCGGCCGGCGCTGCACTAATGAGCGGCGGTTCAGGCATTGAGGACAGAACATGGGGGTGTTTTGTAGCGCGCCCACCATGTTCTGTCTTCAGTGCCGACGCTCATTAGTGCAGCGCCGGCCGCATCACATCATCCTGACGGCGCGCACATGTTAGGACTCAGGAGCGGGGCAGTGACTGTATTACACAGCCGCAGCCCCGCTCTCATACACTCATGTGTACTATACTGTATTGTGCAGTTTGCGGTGGAGGAGGGGGGGGGCTGTGATTTAACGCTCCCCCCCCCTCTCCACCGCATACAACACAATACATTACAAGGCATCACATACATTTCATTACAATACATAACGTTACAACACAATACATTACATTACATTACACTGCAGCTTACCTGGAGTCCTCCGCACCGACTCTTCTGCTCTGTCTGGAAGCCGTGTCACGTGACAACACGGTCACATGGTACACTAAGTGTACCATGTGACCGTAACCCGGAAGTGCCGGCTTCACGGCACAGAAGATTTAGTTATAAAAAATGCTGTATGGCAACGGGGGCCCGTGGTCCCCCCAGGCTTAGGGGCCCGGTCGCAACTGCGACCGCTGCGACCCCTATAGCTACGCCACTGGTGGTAACGAAGAGAAGTGGATGATGCTGATTCGTCAGCATCACACACTTCCATTCACAACGCCCAGCTAGTAAAACAAGTAAAAACGCCCAGATGTACACAAACAATACACGCCCAGTTGGACATAACCTTAAACACCCCCAGTTGTACATAAGAAAGGCTCATTTGCATAAATATTAAAAATGGTCATAACTTGGCCAAAAATGCTCGTTTTTGAAAAAAATAAACGTTACTGTAATCTACATTGCAGCGCCGATCTGCTGCAATAGGAGATAGGGGTTTGAAAATCTGGTGATAGAGAGTACCCAATAAAACCAGGTGAAGAGATTGATTTAAAAAACGCACATTTAAACATACAAAAAAAAGCTATCAAATGTAGACTTACTATTCCTCGGTCTCAGCGTCTCCCATTCGCCACTGTGCATGCCTGTGACTAAGTGAAGGCAGTTGTGTTAAAGAGACTACTCTATCGCGCATGCCCAACAGACGCATCAGGAAATTTCTCATATGTTCTGAGTCAGTCTGTTTAGTCCATGTACACGCATGGGCAAGGAAAACCCAGGGCACGCAAACGCCTCCTTAGAGATGGGGGAAAAAAGTCTAAGTCACCAGCAGGTACCCATTGAGCATAGTGTACTAGGGAGAGGGGACATGTGCCTAGACTAAAACTGGTTCAACAACAATAATAATCAGCCACTGGGGGAGTTTGTTAGTCAGCAGCCCATTACTTTTTTTTATTTCAAAGTTTACTGTAAATACAGCTTATTATTATTTTATTTTAGGTCTGTGCTAGATAACTACTTGGGCAGTGCAATTGAAGTCACATTTTGATGTGCGATAGTGCTATTCAATTATAGATTAAAATCACACTTGTCATTTAACCAGTTTATTTACAAATAATATCATTTTATATATGACACTAAACAAGTCATGTGAATATAGAAAAAGTTGCGGGTTTGATTTTAGCAATACCAGTTAGTAGAGCCATATGCAAGCACACAGAGTCTCTATGGACTATGGAGATGCATGTACCATGTGTGCTGCCATGTAGTGCTTCAAAACAGCACCATCTCCTAGAAGCATTACTTCTAGTACGCCATCTAATGGAATATTCCACATGAAATTAGAGACATACAGAGATACGGTAGGGCCTCATAGATTTCAATGTGTGTCATATTACAGATCAAAATGACTCGGAAGGTATATAGAGATGTCATACAGTTGCTTACTTGTACACAGTTCAGACCTTTACAGAAGCTTTTATAACGTCACTTTTATATTCAGTGTTAAAAAAATGTTGTGCACACTTGTGCTTGTGTTAAAATACTCTACATTTATTTTGTGAACATTTTCCAATTATACACTCATGGGGAAATTATATCTATTTAAAATAATGTTTGAATGATGTGTTTATACAGTCATTAGGGTAATTAGATGTAATTGTGTGGAATTGTTGTCTTCTCGTAACGCAGTCTGAGTGCATCAGTCTAATGAACGTAGCAATTTAAAATTAAAGTTTTTTCTTTTAAAATAGAAACATTCTAATCTAGAAACTGCATAGGAGCATATAGCAATTTGCATTGAACGATGCTTCACAAAGTACTCTACAGTAATGAGAGGTGCACAGCAAAACTATCAATATATATATATATATATGTGTGTGTATGTATGTGTATATATATATATATTATTTTTATATATACTCACTAGTGCTAGATTAACATATAGCCCAATTATGACAGATGCCTATAGTAACCAAATGCTACAATATTCTATCCACTAGTACTTTTTATCCGGGAGATGCATCTAATAATAACAGCACATTCATTGTTTCATTCCACACCACAGAGTAAGTCCTGCACACATCCCAGGTTACCATAAAAATGTACAATGAATATACCTGCATGTATACAAAAAATGGCAACAGCTTTATAGAAAAGATGAAAGCAGATGAGAACATTATTTACACAATTATCAACTATTGATTTGATAATATATTTATAGCGAATTCTCTCCACCAACCACCTTTTTAAGATCACCATCCCTGAATGAATATATATATATATATATATATATATATATATATATATATATATATATATAATAGTCCTCTAATTCAAATACATGTATTGCTCCAAATTTCTATAATAATCTCTCTGAAAATGTGGTCCCCCAATAAATACATTGGGCACATTATAGAAATTGGTACAGGAGTTTTTAGGATTAGAGAATAGCACACAAAGTATGAGTACGAAATAATGTTAGATCAATCTATTCATCGCTTTTTTTTGGCCACATTTTTTTGTTTGTGCTTGTTGCAAAAAATATTGCTGAAATGATTGGGATAAATTGTAGACCTTGTGTGACATTTTCAACTATAATAGAAATTGTCAGCCAGCTAATGTCCAGTCCATATCTACCCTACATTGTCGAAGGCTTTTTCTAAAGGTTGCAATGACTCTTTGATGAATAAAATGTTCACACATACTACATATCATATTTTCTGGCAAATTTATTTAAAAGCTTGTGTTACTGGTGTCATTTATTGTAATACTATGTGTCCTATACATCAATAAATTCTGTTTGTCGTATGCCAGTTATATGCCAACTTTACTTACGCCAAATTTTTGTTCATTAATTTTTTTTTAACAGATATATTTCAATTAATGGTTAAAACCACGTACAATAAAAAGACAGAACTCCATACACCCTATGCCGAACAAATAGTCAAAGCAGCCGTCTAGCAGGCAATTTTAGAGCACTTGATGCTTCTCTCTGCTGACAAGCTTTATGGAGATGCTGATTTAATTTTTCAGCAGGACTTGGCACCTGCCCACACTGCCAAAAGTACCAATACCTGGTTTAATAACCACAGTATCACTGTACTTGATTGGCCAGCAAACTCGTCTGACCTAAAGAGGAAAATGGGAGACACCAGACCCAACAATGCAGACGAGCTGAAGGCCGCTATCAAAGCAACCTGGGCTTCCATAACACCTCAGCAGTGCCACAGGCTGATCGCCTCCATGCCACGCCGCATTGATGCAGTAATTCATGCAGAAGGAGCCCCGACCAAGTATTGAGTGCATATACTGTACATACTTTTCAGTAGGCCAATATTTCAGTATTAAAAATAATAATTGAAATTGGGCTTATATAATCTAATTTTCTGAGACACGAAATTTTTGGGTTTTGATTAACTGTTACCATAATCATCAACATTAAAAGAAAAAAATGCTGTAAATAGATCAAACTGTGTGTAATGAATCGATATAATATGAGTTTTACTTTTTGAATTGAATTACTGAAATAAATGTACTTTTTGGATGATATTCTAATTCATTGAGAAGCACTAGTATACAGTGGATATAAAAAGTCTACACACCCCTGTTAAAATGCCATTTTGTCATGTTACAAAGTCAGTACAAGATTAATCATTTCAGAACTTTTTCCACCTTTTAATGTGACCCATAATCTGTATAATTCCATTGAAAAACAAACTGAAATCATTTAGAGGGGAAAAATCAAGATCAAAAATAATGTGGTTGCATAAGTGTTAACACCCTCTTATAATTGGGGATGTGGTTGTGTTTAGAAGTAGCCAATCACATTCAAACTCATGTTAAATAGTACTCAGTACACAGCTGCTATTATTTAAAGTAATTCTGAGTAACCCCATATAAAGTTCAGCTGTTCTATTAGGATATTCCTGACATTTTCTTTGTTGCATGTGACCGCAAAAGCCATGGTCCGTAAATAGCTTACAACACATCAAAGGAATCTGATAGTTGAAAGGCATCAGTCAGGAGAAGGATACCAAAGAATTTCCAAGGCATTAGATATACCATGGAACACAGTGAAGACAGTCATCAAGAAGTGGATCACGTTTGGTACAACCGTGACATTACCAAGATCTGGACATCCCTCAAAACTTGATGAAAAGACCAGATGAAAATTGGTTCGGGAGGCTACCAAGAGGCCTACAGCAACACTAAAGGAGCTGCAGGACTTTCTGGCTGGTACTGTTTGTGTAGTGCATGTGAAAACAATCTCCCGTATTCTTCACATGTCTGGGCTGTGGGGTAGGGTGGCAAGACGGAAGCCTTTCCTAACAAAGAAAAACAGCTGAGCCCGGCTTTGTTTTGCAAAGACCTGCCAAGTCTGCCAAAAGCATGTGGATAATGTGTTATGGTCTGATGAGACCAAGGTTGAATTTTTTGGCCATAATTCCAAAAGTTATGTTTGGCGTAAAGCCAACACTTCACATCACCAAAAGAACACTATACCCACAATGAAGCATGGTGGAGGCAGCATTATTCTTTGGGGCTGTTTCTCTGCAGCTGGAACTGGGGCTTTAGTCAAGGTAAGGGAATTATGAACAGTTCCAAATATCCGTCAATATTGGCACAAAACCTGCAGGCCTCTGCTAAAAAACTGAAGATGAAGAGGAATTTCACCTTTCAGTACGACAACGACCCAAATCAACAAAAGAATGGCTCCACCATTCGAAGATGGAAGTTTTGGAATGGTCCAGCCAGAGCCCAGACCTAAATCCCATTGAAAATCTGTGGGGAGACCTGAAGAGGGCTGCACACAGGAGATGGCCTCGCAAACTGACAGATTTGGAGCGCTTTTGCAAGGAAGAGTGGGCAACAATTGCCAAGTCAAGATGTGCCATGCTGATAGACTTCTACCCAAAATGACTGAATTCTGTCATAAAGTCAAAGGGTAATTCAACAAAGTATTAGTTCAAGGGTGTGCAGATTCATGCAACAACATTTTTTTTGTGTTTTATTTTTATTTTTCCACCCTAAAAGATTTCAGTTTGTTTTTCAATGGAACTGTACAGATTATAGGTGATATTAAAGGTGAAAAATGTTCTGAAATGATTCATCTAGCTGTGTGTGTGTGTGTGCCTGTGTGTGTATGTGTGTGTGTATATATATATATATATATATATATATACACACACACACACACACACACACACACACACACACACACACACACACACACACACACACACACATATATATATATATATATATATATATATATATATATATATATATATGTGTGTGTGTATATATAGTTTATTCTCTCCACATGAATTTTTAAAAAATCTTTATAAGTTTAGGGTGGTGAATCTACATTTTAACAAAAGATAAACTATAATACAAATCTCCTCTGGTTCTATACTATAGATTTAATACTTTTTTTTTTTTTTTCATTTTAGACTTACCAGAGAGGAGATTGAGAAAAAGGCTTTTGCAACTTTGCTCGTGCTGCTAACACCTATTGTTGGTAGATATATAAAACGTAAGAGACTTTTCCAAACCAGCAGAGAAGAGATGCCATGGAGAGCTCAAATGAATATACTTCTTGGACTAACTCACTTCAGCTTGTTTAAGAAAAAGCTTAGTCAGCTGTGCAGTGAAGAACTGGCGAGTGAGCAAAGCATTAACAGGTAAACCTAACACAACACATGAGCAGCTTCACAAATGTCTCTCATTAGCATTCTTCCACATTTTGAGCAAGAGACAAACGACCAGTGTAAGATCCTCTAGTAATGAAGAGACATGGTAGCCCCTGTTCTCAAGTTTACCAACTTAAATGTTATGCTGTCTTGTTAGTTCCTTTAATGCTGCAAGAACAAATTGCCATTGTGTGACCCTTTCTATTTCCTGTTGTTGCTGTCTGTTAATGGGCAAAAGCACAGATCACAATATCTGTAATTCTGTAGCACTGCAGTGCTTCTTTTTAGCCAGTCGCTAAGACTATGGGCTGTTAGTTATGCTGTCTTCACAAATTTGTATGCCGCTATTGATGCATCGAGACATTCTCCAATACTATATAGCTGTTGTGTCTAGTTTTCTCTGTAGCATACATTATTTAAAGTAAAAAGTAGTTTCATATTTGGTGACTTCTAATACATTGTATAATTTATGGGTATCAATCACCCCAAAAACTAAAATGAACTGTAAATATAAATCCTTGAGTTATACTCTTTTTATTATATTATAAAAATTATATTCAGAAGTTGCTATAGTAATTTATTACTGTTTCTGGGAAGGTGTGGTGACCGCTACAATCATGACCATATTAGTTATTATTATTATTAGTATAGCTTTCCCATAAATAATTATAAATAAGAATTAGCTGAATGGAATTTTATCCAGTCAACTGAAGAGAGCAACTGAGAGTAATTTTAGGAAGACATGCTTTTTAATCTCATTATTACAAGAGTGAGAAATACTAAAATACAAATCTATATACATCACTTTTCATCAATTTCAATACACCACCCAAATCATCGATTTTTGGAAATGAACAAAAGAAGCTAGTGTGTGATGAATATGGATTTACTGTATTTAGGCAAGTAAACTTGTTGTACTGATGAAGATTGTTTACAAATGAGTTAAGCCTTAATTTCCTTACATGTTTCTCTCATCAAAGTATCCTTTCTTAACAGCTGTCACGGCAGTGCAAACGCGGGGCATTCTGTCGGTTAAAGGGAATGTGACGCTAGAAAAAAATGTTGTGTTTTTTTAGTTAAACAATTAGTGTATAGGTGATTAAACATTGTTCTAATTTTTTAATTTTTTTTCGCGAGTCAGGAAATATTATAAATTAGATTCTAATTTATAATATTTCCCAGTGCTGGTCACTAGATGGAGCAATTCCCAAAATTGCAGCATTGCATGAGGTAAAGCAACCACATTGCTTTTATGCTGCAAAATTTGAGAAAACTCACTCGCTCTAGTGAGCTCTCAGAATCCCCCCCTCCTTTATCCTGGCTAGTGCCGGGAGAAACGAGGGGATTGAACGGTCAAACCTCCTACACTGTGTGTCGCCATTTTTTGAGCTAACACACAGTGTAGTAGGTTTACATACACTAGTAAACACACAGTAAAACACTTACATACACAGAAATAACTTACCTGCTCCAGTCGCCGCCGCTCCGTCCGCTCCGTTTGCTACCGCCGCTCTAAGTGCACAAGTCCGGAAGCCGCGACCGGAAGTAGTAATCTTACTGTCCGGCCGCGACTTCCGGTCTACAGGAAAATGGCGCCGGACGGCGCACAGTTCAACTTGGGGAGCAGCGCATGTGCCGTTCCCACACAGACGGCGTACATCATAGTGGATGGAACGGGCCGCATTCGCTATGGGACTGTAGCTGCCGTATTCCATGTCTGTATGTGTCGTTAATCGACACATACAGAAATGGAAAAAAAAAATGGCAGCCCCCATAGGGAAGAAAAAGTTCAAAAATAAAAAAAAGTAAAACACAAACACACAAATAAATATAAAAGTTTTTAATAAAATACCAAAATCAAACTGATGTAAAAAAATTTTTTTTCGTGACACTGTTCCTTTAACTTATCTAAAGTTTCAGCTTCGATTGCAGCCTACTTCTCTTGTAGCAACTCCCAAAGTTTCATCTCGTAACTTGCACATCTTGAACACACCTGTCCACATGATTCCGAAGCAGTTCAATTGGATTGCAAATGTCGTTCTTTTGACTGAATATACTTTTTGCAAAGACAGGAGGTTTTGGGTCGTTATCTTGCTGTCGTGTGAAACCACAACCAATAAGACATGTATCGGAAGGGATGGCATGGCGCACCAGGATGTTGTGGTAGCACTTGCGGTCCATGATTCCTTAGATTTTTCATAAGTCATCAACCGCACCACCTCCGAAACATACACAAACCATATTGCAACCTCCTCTATGCTTCAATGTGGACAGTAAGAATACGCTCAACTGTCCCACAATGGATGAACTTCCACCTCTTGGACCCAAACATATCAAACTTCGATTTGTTTGTGAAAAGAACCTTTTTCCACGCACTAGTGGTCCAGCTCCTGTGGGTTTTAGCCCACAATAGCCTCTTCTTTTTATTAATAGGCCTAAGTAACATTTTCAGGCTGCAACACATCCATTCAAGCCACTGGCTACAAGGCAGTGTATGACAGTCGTGATTGACATGCTTTTATTCCTCGTCTCTATCAGAGCAGCACGGATCTCGCAAGCTGTTTTTGAATATGTCCTGTTTGGAACACACTGATAAATTTGTCCTCCTGTTTTTGGTCACTCGAGGGTGTCCGGATCTTGGTTGATCACGCACACTTGTTTTCAGTGTATACCTTGTACAAAGCACGCCACTAAGAGAAACCTTCCTCGGATGAGCAATTTCCCGAAAAATATGCCCTGCATTTCTTATAGTGACCATGGCATATAGTTTTTCAATTGATAATTCCTTCCTAAAACAGTAGCTAGACTTTCTGTGCAAAACACACGTATCACATTTATCCTTAACAGAGATATCAATAAAGCTGGGGATGTATTAAAATGAATGAGCAGTAGTGTATCATCTATCCCTTCCAAAATTAATTTGATGTCCTTCCAATTTGGGTCTTGTTTCTTGCAAAACCAGAGCCGTGAAACCTTACCACCATTAACTATCCTTGGTCACATACAGTTAAATACATCCAAAGTGCCCTCCTCTGCATCTCCCTCTTGCCCATTTTTTGGCTTTAAGTTGGCCATACACATTAGATTAACATCAGCCAAATCTGCTGATTCTTGTGGGACCGGCTGACCATCTAATGCAGACATGGGCAAACTACGGCCCGCGGGCCACATACGGCCCGTTAGGCTTTTTAATCCGGCCCGCCGAACTTGTCCAAATCATAGTAAAAACCTCCTTTTTTTTCCCCTTTCCCTGCAATGCCCACGTTTTCCCAATAGATGGCGCACTCAAAACACATTGACCGTTGTTAACTCCTTAACGCCGAAGGACGGATATATCCGTCCTCAGCAGCTGCTAGTTCGCGCAGGAGGACGGATATATCCGTCCTGTGATGGCGCGGGTACTGCCAGTGTACCCACGCGATCAGCGGCAGGAGCACGGCTGTTATACACAGCCTGGCTCCTGCTGCAACTGCCGGAATCGAAGCGCGCTCCGATTCCGGCAGTTTAACCCATTAAATGCCGCTGTCAATAGTGACAGCGGCATCTAATGTGTTTGACAGAGGGAGGGAGCTCCCTCTGTCACCCGATCGGCGCCCCCGCAAACAAATCGCGGGTCGCCGTCGGGTTTCCATGACAGCCGGGGGTCTAACAAAGACCCCCAGGTCTGTCTTCCGCAACTGCCTGTTTGGCGATGCCTGAGGCATGACCTAACAGGTTGCCTGTCAGTTTTACACTGACAGGCAATAATGCTTTGGTATACTAAGTATACCAAAGCATTATATATGCGATCGGCACATCGCATAGTGAAGTCCCCTGGTGGGACTTAAAAAAAAAATGTCAATCAGTTAAATAAAGTTTGTTGAAAAAAAATAAAATAATTACAGTCAAAATCAAATAAAACTACTTTTTTTGCCCAAAAAGTGGTTTTATTCAGTAAAAGTGTCAAAACAAATAACACATACACATATATGGTATCCCCGCGATCATAACAACTTGACCAATAAAATGAACACATTAATGAAACCGCCGGATGTACGGCGTCCAAAAAACAACGGCAAAATTCTCTCTTTTCTCCCATTCCCCCCATAAAAAATAAAATAAAAGTTAATCTATAAGTCCTATGTACCCCAAAATAGTACTAATGAAAACTACGCATTGGCCCGCAAAAATCAAGCCCACATACGGTCACATCGACGGAAAAATAAAAAAATGACGGCTCTTGGAACGCGGCGATGCAAAAACAAGTAATTTTTTTCTAAAAGGGTTTTTATTGTGCAAACATAGGAAAACATATAAAACCTTTACATATTTGGTATCCTCGTAATCGTGCCGACCCGTAGAATAAAGGTAACATGTTATTTATGCTGCATAGTAAAGGGCATAAATTTATAACGTGAAAATTAATGCTGGAATAGCTGCTTATTTTCAATTCTCTCCTAAAATAAAGTTAATAAAAGTTAATCAATATATTGTAAGCATCTAAAAATGGTGCAATTACAAAATACAACTCGTCCCGCAAAAAACAAGCCCTTATACGGCTATGTCGACGTAATAAAAAAAAAGTTACGACTCTTGGAATGCGACCATGAAAAAACAAAAAATAATCCTTGGTCATTAACGTGCAAAATGGCCCGGTCATTAAGGGGTTAATGTGGCGCGTATTTCTCTTTATTTCTCTTTATTTCACTTTAATTTTCACTTCGTTTCACGTCACCATTAAGCCCTTCGGTTTTCAAAGAGTACAATATCAGCCGTCACTTTGCCACGAAGCATGCAAACTATGCTAGCAAGCAGTCAACACAAGAACGGGCGGCTACTGCTCAGAGGTTGGCAGCTAATTTACAGAGTCAACAGAACTTTTTTCTTGATAAATCACAGTGCGTATGTTATTTTAATCTATTTACATTTCCTCCTCCCAGTATCTGCGAAATAGTATGTAAATGCCATATCTTGCATATTCCTTGAGACAAATTTATTAACTGATAAGGGCTATTTTTCACATTTGAAAGACAGTTAATAAATTGGGTTGTAGTGTTCTTACTGTGCTATGAGGTTTGCACACACTACATTTAATGCTTTAGTATATCCGGCCCAAACACTCCCTCCAAATGCTCCTGGCCCGGCCCCTCTGTCAAATTTTAGAACCCATTGTGGCCCGCGAGTCAAAAAGTTTGCCCACCCCTGATCTAATGTATATTAGACGTTTGACTGACATTGGTTCATCAGATGTCGGGGAATAAAAGGATCAGTCATGTTGAATTTCGACATTTTCGATCCTTTGTTCTCATGGGAGATAAGCCACCGCTAGATAAGCCGTGCCATTGAAAACTCATGCACGCTCAGCTGAATTTGTATGGAAGTGTATGGTGAGGTCGGGAGGACCAGCTATCGACTGAACGAACATTCAGCAGACAGCTATTGAAGGTGTATGGCCAACTTTAGAATGCCCATTAAACCTTCTTTGTCCCTTTCCTGTCTGCTTCATGCTTCTCAGATTGTCTTATATGCATTGAGCATATAAACACTTGTCTTATCCCCTGGTCATTTAGAATAATATTTATTTTTATAGTGCTAACATATGCCACAGCTCTTTACAATTGGTTAAGTAACACACAAAAAAAATTACAAGTAATCAATACAAAATAACAACGAGACAAAAAGAGAGAGTTCCCTGCCAATAAGAGCTGACAATCTAAAATAGGAGTGACACAATAGCTACATAGTGCTAATTTTGTCCAGGGGAACAGGCCCATATTGACAAGAAAAATATAAATAAGGGTTTGTGCACACACACTAAATACGTCCGTAATTGACGGACGTATTTCGGCCGCAAGTCCCGGACCGAACACAGTGCAGGGAGCCGGGCTCCTAGCATCATACTTATGTACGATGCTAGGAGTCCCTGCCTCTCCGTGGAACTACTGTCTCGTACTGTAATCCTGTTTTCAGTACGGGACAGTTGTCCTGCAGCGAGGCAGGGACTCCTAGCATCGTACATAAGTATGATGCTAGGAGCCCGGCTCCCTGCACTGTGTTCGGTCCGGGACTTGCGGCCGAAATACGTCCGTCAATTACGGACGTAATTAGTGTGTGTGCACATACCCTAAGACTGCATGAACCCATCTCCCAGCCAGTATCTGAGCCACCGCGGATATAAAATTCTGTTCTGCAACAAGAGCAGCTAGTTGAGGACAAAGTAGAGTGAAGGTAGCTGTGACCTAATTTGGAATGAACATGTATCTGGTTTCTCTATATTACCTGAACCTTAGGGTGAATGTTCTCCTTAGAATAATATAAAATAAATTGTTACATTTTGTGGAATACAAATATTGCAGGAAACTGTGTGCCCTTAAATGACTAATGCATTGTAAAATTATGGTGTTCGGTAAAACTAGCAGCATCTGAAATGTTTTTAGAAATGGTTTGAATGCAATTGTTGCACAATTTCACTTAATCTTCTGTAACAAATCACTATGAACATGCCTCATGGTGTATCATTTTCAATCCCTGAAAAATTGGGTTTTCTATACTATCTTTTATAAGAAAATAGATGTTATTTCGTTAAGATTAGATATGTATTGCTCTTTTTAAAACTGAGCAAAAACAGTATACATTTTACAATATTCGCATTTTAGTAAGGTGTTAACAAAAGCCTGTATGAAGTTCAATGGAGGATTGATTTAACAGCTTATGGGATATTTTAAAAAGCAAGAGTTCAAAACTCAGATGCTAAAGGGCACTGGTTTACATATAAATCATTGGGCCCTATTGCAAAGGTCTCCCTGGGTCCCCCTTCCCAATAGAAATCGTTGTGCCTCTAAACAGTGGTGAATAAAATGGATCAGGTTGATTAGGACCCTAATAAACCCGCAGATCCTCAGTGCAAAGATATGGGAATTGGACAAAAATTCATACGGCTTTGAGTCATCATTTTAGCTAGTGGGGAGCCAGGATAATAGGTCTTTAAAAATAATTAGTCACAGGTAGAGTATATTTGTATATAGGTCCATATTCCCTTCTGTGTATATAGCTCATATACATTATACAGCTCATTACACTTAGCAAATCTCATTACAGTGGTCTTTCTAGCATTATAAACCAGGGCTATATTTTATCTATGTACACGTCCTCTTATAAGACCATGATCTACAATGTAGACTGTTTAAAGGGTTATTCTGATTATAGACACTTCTGCCATTTCAATAAGAGTTGGCAGTGGGGTCGCATTTCAAATGGGTTTAAAAGCAAGAGCCATTTCAAATATCCACGCAAAATGAGTCCCAGTCCCTTATTCCTGGAAGAAAGGGTGACTGCATATGCCCAATCACTTTTGATCTCTATTAAAAGGAGATATGGAAACAGCCGAGCACGCTCACTCACCTGTTTCCATGTCTCACATTCACTATAACGGGGAGCGAAAGTGAAATTAATTGGAGTTTCTAAGACACATCAGTGCTTTCACTCATAGGCTATCTGACTTCAGTGTTGTTGCTCACCTTTACCCGAGCCAGAGACTATCACACACTGGCAGCCACGGCTCCCCGGCCACAGCTCTTGTGTTTCCAGCCATGTCAGGGTGCCGTGGCAACAAGTGCCTCTCTGATGGCCTATTTATAGAGGGATCTGGCTGGTCAGTGGTGCCTGCAGATAAGATACATCCTTTGTTCTTATGTATTGACCTGATCCTGACTTGACCATCGCTTTGTTTTTGTGATTCCGTTTTTTATTTATTTTTTGCCCCTTGGATTTGTCGCCTGGTACCTGTTGTTCTCTTGGTTGTGATACCTGGCACTACCTCGGACTACATTCCTGTTTCCTCTCCTGCCTAGTCGCATCCTGACCGCTTGCCCTGGTGATGACCTTTTTCCTCATTTCTGACTATGCTTGAGTTTCACTCAGAGCACCTGCCGCCAATCGGTAACTTCTCTGGGGAGCGTGACCTTCAAATCTGACCGGGAATGTAGGGGATTAATAGTGAAGAACAGGGAAATTCTTTAGACAATGAACACCAAATTATCATGCGCTAAATTGATTGCAGTACAAAGGAGCCACTTCTCTGGTTAGAGACATAACAAAGGGCAAGTTGAGGATTGCAGCCTCCAATTCCCCAACAATGTGACCTCTTTACCTTATGGCAAAAATTATATTAATATAAATTACCTCTTCACTACAGAACAGTATTATAAAATCTAAATTTCTCTATGTTTTGCTAATTTTAGTGCCAGAACTGCAGAGAATTTTCAAGTTAATGACTAGTCTAACATTGCAAATAATTTCTACCTTTCTACTTGTTCACCCCTGACCGTGCCCATGTACCAAGTGGCAGGAATGACTCTTGAATGGATGAGTTTACACATATTATAATTCAGCCTTTGCACATTCCTTGCTGTTTTAATTTTACCTTCTGGTTTTGCAGTATTTAATATACATTACGCTACATTGACAAGTGAAAAAAACAGTCTTGTTGTAAAGCAATGCTATAAAGAAAACTTTAGACGTCATTTATTTTCTGAATTTAGTGCTCACTAAGACTGGAATATACATTCTAACTTAAGTCTAAATTTTTTTGTCTTGTAATGTAATAACATGTAAATTTAATTAATACTCTAGAGGTACAGATCAAACTTTTAATGTTCATTTGTATGTAAATCTTTTAATCGTGTATGAAATTAAGAAGACCCGGGCACAGTAACAAACAAGGCTTATAGCTTAGAATAAAAATGAGGATATAACATTAATGATGTATATAGGTCACAGCATTATTGATACGGTTTGTACATTAAATATTAGTACATTATTATAACAATCACTATGTGCTATCATGGCATATCCTATTGATACCAAAAAAATGATACATGCAGACTATAATACATTATGTGATGGCAAGATATCTACTCATAATTCATTTCATGACTTGACACCAACACCCATCATTGATAAATTGCAATAATTTCAATAACATGTTTTCACAGCACCAAAAGTCGTCAATGTTCTATCACCTCAGATATCTATGACGTGAGCACACCGTTAAGATAAAAACTCAGTAGCTTTATTAGAATAAGTAAATTCTATTGTTGTGTATATTGTAAAATATTGAAACTACCCATATATTCCATACGAGGCTGCACACTAAGGTTCTGGTGACCAGAGGATCTTATTTCGAAATAAAATAAATAAATAAATTTAAAAGCGCAGTGCACATATGAGTATTTAGATTTAAAATTATTTGTTTTTATATCTTTGATAGCATCTGCATCATTTAATTATGTTATGTTAGGCATGTCCAATTGCAGCCATCATTTTATTTAAAAAAATGTCATCTGTATTTTAATTTCCTTTTCTATTCCTTTTAATTTGTTTTTTTTTATTATTATTGATCTCGCTTGGATCAGTGCATCTTTATATTATTTATATGTAACCAGGGGCATCCATAGAAATTATAGAGCCCCATAGCATAACTCTCAATAATGGGCCCCTCCTCAAAAACAGAAAAAAGGCAAAGCGGAAAATAATGTGCTACAGCAAATACTGTGTGGGTGTATGCATATGAGAGATTTCCCATAATCCTGTATGTCAAAGGTCCTGAAGATGTTGAATTATCAAAATTTTACTGTAGGCAAATATAGTGATCTTTATATTGATACTTCTTTAATTAAAATCAAAGTCCACCTTTGAACTCTATTTTATTTTTCAATTCCATAATTATGTGCTAATTAATTTTTTAACTCTATGCCACTTCTATGCCTATTCACATGGTTATAGTCTGTGGCACGTACACTATTGCCTGTAACATGTTTCTAGAAGGGCTTACGATAGTACAGTGTCAATAGTGAAATAAACACAAATAAGGCTTTACGCTGACATAAAAGCGTACAGTACATGTTTAGTTCATTCATCAAATGTTTCTGTTTTTGCCTATCTTATAGTTTAACCTTCACCCTTAGGTCTTGTTCACACAGTGCAGTTTTGATGCCAAAACCTGAATTAGATACTTAAGAAAGAAGTCTTTCCTTTAGGCCCTACTCACACGGAGTATTTTGCAGGCAGAAAAAATCCTGAAGGCATTTTGAGGCAGATTTTGTCTTGCTTGCACATTCTTGCAAAGGTTTTCGGCGTTTTTTCGCTTGCAGCCATTGATCACCGCAGGCAAAAAATGCTGCGATAAAATGTTTTTTTTTCTGCCTCCCACAGATTGGGAGGTCAGAGGTTGAACCGTGGCAAGAAAGGACACACTGCTTTTTTTTTTTTCCCCGCAAGCGGCTAAATCAATGGAAGGCGGTTTTGGAAGTTTTTTGGCGATTTGTGATTTCAGCGTCAAAAGCAGCGCAAAAAAACTTAGTGTGAAGTGGACCTAGTACACTTCACTTTAGGATGTTTTCGTGCTTTTAGTTAAAACAAAGCTATAAAAACTGCACCAAACGGCACTGTTTGAACCAGGGGTTACAAGATGATTTTTTTTTTTAAATTGGGTTGTTTTTTCTTCTTTACTTAATGGCATGTTTGTTAACCCTTTAGTGGTCAGACTATTTTGGGTCTTAATGGATTGTCCAGTCATCTAAAAAGTGTAAATGTTCATAGGAACAGTGTGACGATCTGTGGGTATGTGGACCCACTAGGCCGCACCGCCGTAGCAGAGAGGCAGCTGGCCAAACAGATTACCCAATAATACAAAGTCCAGCACAAGGGTACCGGAATAGTCCAGACAGTCGCAGTGGCTAGGCACAGATGGTACTTCAGACGGCAGATGATGCAAAGCGTGGCTGATGACACCAGGCGTGGTGTAACACAGCAGGCGTCACCAGAGGCACAACATGACTTCAACTTCTAAGGCACAGGAACAAGGTTAGCACGGGATACCGGATACAGGTAGCAGGTACGGGAATACTGCGAACAGGATAACACTACGGGACCATTTGCAAGACTAACACGGGTAAACACAACAAAGCTCAGGCAATTAGTGAAGGGGCAGGGCCCTTCTTATAGTCCAGGGTGGTCATTATTTTTATGTGAAACAAAAAAAGGGAAAAGGAGACCCAGCAGGCTGGCAGGCATAATACTTAAACAAAATTCAACTAGTCTGCCGTTAAGCAAAAAGGGGGAGTGCCCTATTCCCAGCTGGCTACAAAGATATGCAATAAACTAAAATTTAACTTTTATTAGGTATGATTAAACAGACCGGTAAATAAACCGAACAGGACAAAAACACTTGTTAAAAATTAGCTAATGCTCACTGACCGTGAGGGATATTGCACATCTGAGATGCAGTTAATCAGTACGACGTGATATATCCGTATCTGTTTAACTTAACAGCGTCTGCAGTACACTGTAGTACACAGATCAGGTAATGTCAGTGGCTACAGTCAGTGAGACATTAAAGTAAAAACCTAAAGAGAAGCCCCCCCCAACATGTTTCGCTACATACGCAGCATCCTCAGGGGTTCAAATGGGCCCTTTAAGTTCGGGCACGAGCGTGCGCACACACCCTACGGGACACAGCCGAAAGGAGCGGAAGTGACTGCTGGTGTCTCCTGGGGAGGAGAAACAGCCCAGCGCTCACTGATCCATGGCTGTGGCTGTCTGGGGGTGAGTAATCCTGATGGTCCGTGGCCATGGGTGCTACAGTGTCCCCCCTCTTACGGGCCAGAGTGAGAGAGAAACTTCTTAATGAGGGTAGGAGCATTGAGGTTCTCCTCTGTCTTGCAGGACCTCTCTTCTGGACCAAACTCCTTCCAATCCACTAAATAAAAAGTTCTTCCACCTACTTTTTGGGTGTCCAGGATCTCTTTAACCTCTAATATATCTGATGAACCGCTGGGGGCGACTGCAGGACAAAGTCTTGGTGTAGCGGTTCAGTACCACAGGCTTAAGGAGGGAAACATGAAAGGAGTTGGGGATCTTGAGGGTAGGAGGCAGCCGAAGCTTATAGGAGACTGGGTTGATCTGCTGCAGGATCTCGAAGGGTCCGTGGAACCTTGGAGCAAACTTGTATGATGGCACCCTCAACCGGATATTCCTTGAGGACAGCAATACCTTGGTGCCCAGAAGAAACGGAGTCAGCTTTCTTCTCCTTGTGTCTGCCTTTCGTTTCATGCGGTCGACTGCCAGTAGAATAGAGGATCGGGTCTGCTGCTAGATCTGCAGGAAGTCCCTGAATGCAGAGTCAGCTGTGGGCACCTGGGATGTAGCTGACACCTGGAGAGGAATTTGTGGGTGTTGGCTGTAAACAATGAAGAACGGCGTGACAGCAGTGGACTCGCTTGTGTGGTTGTTATAGGAGAACTCAGTCCAAGGAAGAAGCTGCACCCTGTCATCATGCTGCCCTTGAGATGGTGTCGTAGATAGTTCCCCATGATTTGATTAATCCTCTCGACTTGACCATTGGACTAGGAATGATAGGCTGAGTAAAAGTCCAACTTCACATCAAGGAGTTTGCAGAGGGCTCTCCAGAACTTTGAAGTAAACTGAACCCCCCCCCCCCCCCCCCGATCAGACATGATATGCATAGGTAAGCAATGCAGGCAGAAGATGTGTTGGATGAAGAGGTTGGCCAGTTGAGAAGCAGAAGGTAGGCCAGTCAGCGGAACGAAATGAGCCATTTTCGAGAATCGGTCCACCACCACCCAGACTGTACTGCATCCAGCAGAGGGAGGCAGGTCCGTGACAAAGTCCATTGCTATATGCTGCCAGGGAGCATTGGTCACAGCCAGCGGTTGGAGCAGACCGGCAGGCTTGGAGTGAGCAACCTTGTTAGCAGCGCACACCGTTCAGGACGAGACAATGTCCACAATGTCTTTGGGCAGCGTGGGCCACCAGAAATGACGGGCAATCAGATCTTGGGTCTTACTGGCACCCGCATGCCCCACCAGTTTGGAGATGTGTCCCCAGCGAAGAATTCTCCCTCTGTCTGCCAGGTGCACAGAAGTCCTCCCCGGAGGGATATCTCTAACTTGCAGGGGATTGACAGAAATAATGCAGGATGGATTAATGATATTTTGCGGAGACTCCGTGGTGTTCTCTGTCTCGAACGACCTGGACAGGGCATCAGCCCTCACATTTTTGTCAGCAGGGCGGTAGTGGAGCTCAAACTGGAACCGGGCAAAGAGCAGCGACCACGGGGGTTCAGCCGTTGGGCCGACTGGGGATAGGTGAGGTTCTTGGAGTCTGTAAATATCAGGATAGAGTGAGCTGCGCCCTAAAGTAGATGTCTCCACTCCTCCAGGGCCAATTTGATGGCCAGTAACTCTCGATCCCCAATCGAGTAATTGCGTTCTGTGGAAGAAAAAAAGTTTTGAATAATAGCTACATAGCACTGTCCACCCTTTGGGACCTCTCTGGAACTGAAGTGCGCCTGCATCAACAGAGGAGACATCCACCTCCAACGAAAGCTGTCGAGATACATCAGGATGGTGGAGAGTTGGGGTTGACGTGAGGGCACTTTTAAGGCAATTAAATGAAGATTCTGCCTTTTGGAGTCCACACCTTGGCGTTCATGTCTTTTTTGGTGAGGGTAGAGATGGGAGCTGTCAGTGAAGAGAAGTTTGGGATGAACTGCCGATAGAAGTTGGCGAATCCCAAAAAACGCTGTATGGACATTAAGCCTCGAGGGATTGGCCACTCCAGGATGGACTTTACCTTCTCAGGATCCATCTTGTGGCCTTGATCCGAGATGATGTAGCCCCGGAAGGGTAGAGAATTTCTTTCAAACGTACACTTCTTCAGCTTGGCATACAGGCGATTCTCCCTTAAGCGCAGCAGAACTTGACGGACATGTCTCTGATCAGTCGTCGGACCTGGAGAAAAAAATCAAGATGTCATCGAGATAGACCACAACACAAGCATAGAGGAGATCTCGGAAGATGTCATTGATGAACTCTTGGAAGACTGCGGGAGCGTTACACAGACCAAAGGGCGTCACCAGGTATTCATAGTGTCTGTATGGAGTGTTGATTGCCTTCTTCAATTCGTCACCCCTGCGGATCCGGATTTAGTTATAAGCCCCATGCAGGTCTAGCTTGGGAAAAATCTTGGCTCCTTGTATGCGGTCAAACAGTTTGGAAATTCGCGGCAACAGATATCTGTTCTTGATCGTGATTTGGTTGAGGCCCCGGTAGTCAATGCAAGGTCGAAGAGATCAGTCGTTCTTTTTGACAAAGAAGAACCTGGCCCCGGCCAGGGAGGAGTATTTTACGTATGAAACCCCTCTCCAAATTCTCCTTTTATATAGGCAGACATAGACTGAGTCTCTGGCAAGGAGAGAGGGTATGCCCTTCCACAAGGAAGGGACGCATCAGGAACCAGTTCAATAGGGCAGTCATATGCCCGGTGTGGGGGTAGCGTCTCGGCCTCCTTCTTGCTGAAGACATCCGCAAACTGTGAGTAGTGGGGAGGCAATCCTGCCAACGACTGGGGTAGAGGAGGCTGGGCCGGATGGATCTGCCCCAGATGGTGGTTGAGACACTTGGGACCCCACTGGAGAACCTCACCAGAATTCCAGTCCAGAACTGGGGCATGTAGTCAAAGCCAAGATAGGCCCAGCAGCACAGTGTTGGCGGCTTTGGGCAAGACCAGAAAAGAAATTCGCTCCGAATGAAGGGCTCCAAGCCAGAGCTTCAGCGGTTTGGTCACAGATACGACTGGATCGGGCAGAGGCAGTACGTTCACTGAGGCAACACGTTCACTGAGGCAACAGCCAAAGACGTCTCCAGAGGGACTGTGGGCAACTGGAGAAGAACCACTAAGTCCGTCTGGATGAAATCAGCTGCCGATCCAGAATCCAGGTAGGCAGAGACCCGGTACGACCTCTGACTGGACCCTATGGTCACGGGGATGGATAGTTTTGAGGAGAGTTTTTCATTCATAGCTGTATCGCCTAGGGTTGTCTCCCCAACCAATCCTGGGCATTGGAGTTTTTTGGCTTGTGAGGGCACAGACGCACAACATGGCCTCCGAGGCTGCAATACAGACAAAGACCCGAAGTGCGTCTGCGTTGTTTCTCCTGGATGGATCATTTGGGCCGGTCAACCTGCATAGGCTCCTTAGGTAGGACAATGGGTGAGGGCAACTGAGATTGCTGGACAGTGGAGGCCAGTTTAGGGAACTCTGGTCTCCCGGCGAACCTCTTGGAATCGTTCCCGGAGCCGCATGTTGACCCGGGTGGCAAGCAGAACGAGTTCATCTAGGGTAGATGGCAGATCATAAGCGGCAAGTTCGTCTTTGATCTTGGAAGACAGTCCCTGCCTGAATGTAGCTACCAAGGCCTCTTTGTTCCAAGACCGTTCTGCCTCCAGGGTGCGGAACTGAATGGTGCACTCGCCCACGGAGATATCTGCATCAAGGAGGCAGCTGCTGTCGAGACTCGTCCAGGTTCCTCAAATATTGTGCGAAATATCCGTAGGAACCCCTGGAAGTCACGGGTCTCTGGTCCTTGACGTTCCCAGATAGGGTTCACCCATGCTAGGGCCTTGCCAGTAAGGAGAGAGATGATGAAAGCGATCCTTGCGCCATCAGAAGGGAACGCTCTGGCATGGAACCTGAAGTGGATCTGGCACTGGTTCAGGAAACCCCTGCAGGTACTTAACGTCTCCGTCGTAATCAGGTGGTAGTGGCAGCGAGAATCGGGGATCAGTACTGGTACGGACAGGAGGTGTAGCAGGAGGAACAGCTGGGGTAACCAGAACAGGAGCTGTGGAGACTACATCTTGCTTATCCAGCCGATGTGCAATGGCGTTCACTGCCAGGAGGAGTTGATCCTGTTGTGACCTGAGGTCTCGCAGATGCGTTTGCTTGGCTTGTGACGCCATCAAGGTCTTAGGTTGACCAACGGGGTCCATGGCCTGAGTGTCCTGTCCCGATCTGTGGGTATGTGGACCCACTAGGCCGCACTGCCGTAGCGGGGAGGCAGCTGGCCAAACCGTACCCAATAATACAAAGTCCATCACAAGCGTACCTGAATAGTCCAGACAGTCGCAGTGGCTAGGCACAGATGGTACTTCAGACGGCAGATGATGCAAAGCGTGGTGTAACACAGCAGGCATGACCAGAAGCACAACACGACTCCAACTTCTAAGGCACAGGAACAACGGTATGAAGGGATACAGGTAGCAGGTACTGGAACAGGATAACACTAAGGCTGGGTTCACACGACCTATTTTCAGACGTAAACGAGGCGTATTATGCCTCGTTTTACGTCTGAAAATAGGGCTACAATACGTCGGCAAACATCTGCCCATTCATTTGAATGGGCTTGCCGACGTACTGTGCAGACAACCTGTCATTTACGCGTCGTCGTTTGACAGCTGTCAAACGACGACGCGTAAAAATACAGCCTCGTCAAACGAAGTGCAGGACACTTCTTTCAGACGTAATTTGAGCCGTTCTTCATTGAACTCAATGAAGCACAGCTCAAAATTTACGGCTGTCCGAGAAGCCTCGCAAAATGCGAGGAGGAGCAATTACGGCTGAAACGAGGCAGCTGTTTTCTCCTGAAAACAGTCTGTCATTTCAGACGTAAAAGCCTGCTACCGTGTGCACATACCCTAAGGGACCATTTGGAAGACTAACACGGGTAAACACAACAACACTCAGGCAATGAGTAACGGGGCAGGGCCCTTCTTATAGTCCAGGGTGTTCATGGGTTAATTGATTATTTTCATGTACACGCACACCCTACGGGACACTGCCGAACAGAGCGGAAGTGAGCGCTGGTGTCTCCTGGGGAGGAGATGCGGCCCAGCGCTCACTGATCCATGGCTGCGTCCGTCGGGGGGTGAGTAATCCAGACGGTCTGCGGCCATGGGCGCTACAGACAGTTGGTGAGCTACTTACCAATAGGAATGTATTTTAAAATTTGTCTCTGAAGCCCGTTCTGTCCATGGGTCTCGTAACCGGGAGTTTATAAAATTTTTATAAAAAGGCCCAAAATATATGTACTAATTTTTCCCCTCAGGCTCTCATAGCAGGCCATGGCTATCCTGATACTGGCAGCATCAGGACGTTCAGTGCTGCGTCGCATATACGGCCCTGTCGCATTTTACTCTAGCGGAGCAGAAAGCTAAGACTTGCATGTGAGATGCCAGTCTTAGCAATTCTGCCCCTATGTATGTTTGCCGTGAAGTTCTCTCTCCTGTACCCTCACTAACCGCGCTGATGGTTACTCTACCATCAGCCCTGCGTACTGTCACGTAGAGAAAGGGGGGGGGGGGGGTGACGTAGTGGAGAAGGACCTCGGCCCATGCACTACATTAGGTAGTATTGAAGGACCTGGACACCGCACACAGGGGTCCCGATCAATAGTGGGTCAGTATTACTTATTTAGACATTTGGCACCAGCCTTTATTTACTTGAACCCATTTACATACATCTGATTCTGATCCTTTATTGCAGGACATTGATCAATGAATGCACTGGGGTCTATGCATTAGTTTTATCATTATACAATACATTATATACTTATTATGTGATACTGGCCAGGACTTGTGTTTTCATATACCGTGCAGTCATTTTTGTATTTGTACCAATATTACCTTTTGCTGTGTCGGTTTGTTCCATGAGTCGAGTTTCCTTCAGTTTTTAAATGATGTTTTAAGATTTGTATTCCAATAAAGGTTAAACATTTATAAATGTACAGCTATGCAGCATATGTTGTTTTGTAGGTTCATATATAAATCTGTTCTACAGTAGATATGAAAAACGTAAACTTGTACCCCATTTGGGTCTTTACATCAATTGTTAAAGGGATTGTCCAGGATTAGAAAAGCATGGCTTCTTTCTTCTAGAAACCGCACCACCCTGTCCATGGGTTGTGTCTGGTACTGCAACTCGGCTCTATTGAAGTAAATGGAGCTAAGCTACATTACCACACACAAACTGTGGACATGTGTGGCGCTGTTTCCTCTACAAAACACCTTTTAATAACAAGCTATTTAGAAAGTTCTTTTAGCTGTTATGTAATTCCCTTCAATGAAGCCGATTTAATGGTCTGAAAATGGGTCAGTAAATATAAATGTTTATAAAAGTACAATAAAGAAGGGTATCCGCTTTATATATATCAAGCTACTTAATGAAGCTGTTTGCATACTAAGGTTAAATATATGATAAAATGAGAATCTGATTTGATAAAATCTTTAACCTAGGGAAGAATGGTAGAAAGCTATGAACACTGTTAAAAGAATAACTTCATGTATTTATATATTGAAGTCTCGTAAAGTAAGTTTTAAGATGTACCTACCTCTGTCTAGAATAAACCATGCCTATTCGGAGTATTTCAAATCTGTGTTGGAGGGCCTGCGGATCTATAGGTTCATTGAAACATGTTTGGTGGGACTCTGTATTTAACGTAATATAATATCTGAGGCAACAGGTTTTATATTACCTCAACTACCCGAATTGGCGGCACCAAACCTGTGAGCCGATCCTATACCTGATAAATTTAGACACACAATCCTGAATATTTTTCTGGCAGCATCTATATGTATCGCTAAATGCAATAGATCAGTGAATACTCCCTTAATCCTAAATGTGATCTTTATAATGAATAAACATATACTCTATGAGCTGTCCTTAACCTGGGATAGTAAATGATATAGCAAAAAAACATAAAATAAAAGCTGTGAGCCATGGATGGGAAGTTTTATATATGCCAGATAACACTAGTTACTGATACCATATGCTATGGATTTATTTATTTTATTCTTTCCCCTCTTTTTTTTTTTTTTTATTTCTTTTTCTTTTTTGGTTAATGTATACAGTATATGTATTGTTCAAAAAATCTTATTAAAAAAAAAAGGACTATACAAGTGTTCCTTTTTGTACTAGTTCTAACAAAGCCATGTAAGCTGTAACTTTAGACTCTCATACTTCTGGCTGTATTCCATTCTTGCATATAAAATGCCTCTCTTCAGGGTCTTTTTCTCCGAGTGCCACATGTAGTTTTCAAAGTGCACTTTTTTGTCTGACAACCAATGAAACTGCACTAAGAAAGCAGATTTGCACATAAGTTCAACCACTATTATTGGGACATTTATTAGAAAATGGTCGTCTTGTTTTCCCCATCTCTCCTGGGAACTCCGTATGAATCTTCACAAACCGCCGTTAAACCAATTACTTTGGTCAGATTGAAATTTTTCTAGTTGCTATTACATTTGTTACGAGAGCTCAAGTTATTGATCTACTTTTTATGAGAAATCAAAAAGAGCCAGCAAAAGTTTCACTTGACAAAAGCTTTCTCCCCAAGGTATTTGCGATAATGTAGATGAGAAATCCGTGTCGATTGTTCACAAAGCTGACGGAAAAGCAGCACTGTTCAAAAATTAATATATATTTTTTTTATTATACAATATGATTTAAATGGAATAACTTAATCAGTTATTGGCCAAGTTAGCTTAAAGTAAACAGAAGTAAATGATTTTTTATATATTATCAAATTAATATTGTTAATAAAAAAAACATTAATGTAAATTACTTTGGTATCTAAAATGAACATGCTATAGTATAAGGTCAAGAGAATTCTTTTTAGCCCATGCTGTACTGTAGAATGCAGACTCGGAAACCCCTTAGTGACCACTAATACGCCTTTTTATGTCGGTCACTAATGGGCTTTAGGCTAGGCTGACGCCTTTTCACGTCAGCCTAGTCTAAGTGCTGCACGGGTCTCCCGTGCAGGCAGGAGCCGGGGCTCTGCTGTCTGATGACAGCTGAACTCCTGCTCCAACGCCCGCGATCGAAGTTTACTTCGATCGCGGCCGTTTAACCCGTTAAATGCCGGCGTCAATAGCGACCGCGGCATTTAACTTTGTTTACAGAGGGAGTGCGCTCCCTCTGTCACCCATCGGCGGCCCGCGAATGAAATCGCGGGTCTCCGATGGGGTGTCATGGCAGCCGGGGGCTTGATGAAAGCTCCCAGGTCTGCCCTGGACATATGCCTGTTAGGACGCGCCGGAGGCACGTCCTAACAGATTGCCTGTCAGATTTACACTGACAGGCAATAATGCTCTGGTATACGAAGTATACCAGAGCATTATAGCAGCGATCGGAATATCGCACAGTAAAGTCCCCTAGTGGGACTAATAAAATCAGTCATCAAAGTGAAATAAATATTATTAATAAAAAGTACAGTAAAAAAAATAAATAAAACCATTTTTTTCCATAAAAAGTGGTTTTATTTAGTAAAAGTGTAAAAAAAAAAAAAAGTACACATATATGGTATCGCCGCGACCGTAATGACTCCATTAATAAAGTTAATATGTAATTTAAACCGCAAAGTGAACACCGTAAAAAAAAAACGCAAAAAACCATGGCGAAATTGCAGTTTTTTTCCATTGCCCCCCAAAAAAGTCATAATAAAAATGAATCAATAAGTCCCATGCACCCCAAAACAGTACCATTCAAAACTACGTCTTGTCCCGCTGAAAACAAGCCCAAAAAATCACTACATTGATGGAAAAATAAAAAAATTACGGCTCTTGGAAAGCGATGATGCAAAAGCAAATAATTTTAGTTCAAAAGTGTTTTTTTATTGTGCAAAAGTCGTAAAACATAAAAAAACCTCTACATATGTGGTATCGCCGTAATCGTACCGACCCATAGAATAAAGGTAACATGTTATTTACGTCGCATAGTGAACGGCGTCAATTTAAAAACGCATAGAACAATGGCGAAATTTCAGTTTTTTTTATAATCTCCCCCAAAAAGGTTAATAAAAGTTAATATAAAAATTATATGTACCCAAAAATGGTGCCATTAAAAAGCACAACTAATCCCGCAAAAAACAAGTCCTCATACAGCTATGTAGACGAAAAAATAAAAACGTTATAGCTCTTTGAATGCGACTAAAGAAAAACGAATAAAATAGCTTGGTCATTAGGGCCTAAAATGGGCTGGTCACTAAGGGGTTAAAGCATATATGTATAAAAGTAGGTATTCTCTGATTTGTCAACTCAAATATATTTTGTTTATCAATGGCCATGGCATTTGTATTATGGTCTCTAAACCCAGACCTCCTGTAGTTCTATTGAAGTGGACTTAAATGACCATAGAATAGTATGGTGGCCTAAATTTGGTCAGTAGGAGCAAGGGAAGTCCTGATATTCTGGGCTTAAAATGGACTCTAATATGCGGTCCCATTACAGCCATCTGACACTAGCCTTAAAGGGGTTGTCCAGGATTAGATAAACCGTGCCATATGTCTCCGGAGATTGTTTGTGATATTGCAGCTCAGCCCCATTCACTCCAATAGAGCTTAGCCGCAATACCAGACACAACCCATGAACAGATGTGGCGCTGTTTTTCTAATCCTGGACAACTCCTTTAAGCTTTATTTTATAGCATATAGAAGTAAAGAATCCTTTTCCTTAATACAGCAGAACAATAACCATTCTTGGCTGAAGACTTTGAGCTTTTAGTTGTCACTTGAAACACCGTCTCTTAAATATTAGGGATAAATGCTCATTTTAATGCTGCATTAGTAGAACACTCTTTTCATTGCACTGCCAAATTGTACCTGCTGTCTGGTTCCAAGTTGCTAGTTGAGTGGAAAAGTGTCTGTTCTTCAAGTTGTTGTGACTGAATTAATTGCTTGGAATTAACATTTGCTTTGGTTCCATACATGTGTTTTTCTGTGTTTGTGCAGCTATGGAGTTCTGGATCCCGAATTATTCACTTTGCATCATGCTGGCACTGTAGTCATGGCAACAGAAACAAATGCTGTAGATGAGCAAATGTCTAGCCTAGGTCACCTTCATCCCTCACTTAAACTAGATCTTCCACCAGATGCCAAACTAACGGGTAAACATTTTATAAATTTATACCACAATGTTCAATATTTTACTGTGTTTTTGCATTTAATTACAAATGTAATTGCATTCTCAATACGCCTCCATTGAATTGCAAATTGCCTGTGTAATGGCTTCAGCTCTAAGTGACAGTACAGCAAGCACTTTGAAATAGACATGCCTTTCACTGTGTGCCAGTGCTAAAAAAAAAACAAAACGTGCATTCTAACTACCCACAAATGGTGAACACTTAATAGATGAGGGAAACGTATTCATCACAGACAATAATAATTAATAAGAAATGACCGTCATTCGACAATTGATTGATCCTATGTAATAGATGTCTTATGCAGAAACATATGTGTTCAGGTTTCTTTCTGTGCTGGAAACTTCCTGTGGCTTCTCACAGAATGCAACACTTAAAGCTGTTAAATGTAATGTCAGTCAATCATTATAATGTGTAAGGTTGAAGAAATCGTAGGTCGAGGCAATTCCATAGTCATTAGTTCTAGTGTAAACTAGGAAATCAACGTAGAAGAATACTCGTGAATAAAAATGTTGTCTATATAGATGATGATAAAATACTCAAAGACATACAGTAATATAACACAAACTCACATGTCGCCAGGGGAGAAAGTGAATCACAAGTCTCACCCTCTATGCAGGATAGTCCTTTGAATACACCTTAATGAACTAAGTGACGGAAGATCCATCCGTTCAAATTTAGGATAAATATTTAATAAAATTATATATTCAATGCTTTTTGGGGCATTCGTACAATCACCCACTTATCAGGAGTCATAAAGTCAATACAAATACACCTTACATAAATTCCTGTTTATAGTTTGGCATCCTTCCACACCATTGCTTAAAGAAATTGATATTCACCAAAAATCCATTGATGCTTTTCACAGGATGCGTTCCGTCAGGTTGCCACTAGAATATGAACTAACTATTAAGATATACCTAAAGTCTGTCAAAAAAGATGTACTTCTATCAAATATAAATAGCAAAAAAAGTCTAATAGAAAAGAAACACGGTATTATATAGTTAGCATCACTTCTATGTTTTCATTTCTGTTGGATATAGTAATTTGTTCCTCAAGGTAATAACCAAACTAGAAGATCAACTCTTGATTCACTGCTTTTTGTTCTTCCTTCTCATACGGTATATCTGTTGTAAACATGTGATGACACTTTATCCTCTACTATGTTTTAGATTCTATAGATATTTCTGAACCCAGTACAAAACGAAGTGATACGGATACTCCACGTACACAAATGACCAATGACACAGAGACACCTCCTCCGTTAAGAGAACAAGCAAAGCTTAACATGTCCTCAGTCATCCTTTTGGATCACCTTGGGAAGATTTTTATTCATCTTAAAAGAGCAGTGGTAAGACATTTTCCTAGTAAAGTGCCTTTTTTATGTTTCCTGAATGGCAGTGATGGCTATTAGATTGTTTTTATGTCTTGAAGTCGATTTTATATATTGGAGATTTCATTTTTGTACCCTGACAGACTTTCCGTTCACTATTACAAATTCATATTTTCTCCACATTTGATGTATGTATTAAAATAGACTTCGTTCATGGGTTCTTTTGATTTTCCCTTTTATCCCCTTTGATAAAAGGCTTAAGTGAGAACAGTGTTCACACTTCTTACTTGCTGCAACAAAAAATGTTTAATAAGGCGTTACAAACTACACACAAAAATAATTAAAACAGTATTACATAAAATACACATAGAAACAACCTCTTGATCTAGCATTAAAACATTTTAGTTAATTACTCCTTTGTAATCATCCCCCCAAATCATTTTAGGAAAAGCAAACCATGTGTTCATGTCAGCCTGCATGCAGCAAAGAAACCCTCAAGTTAAAGTTTTCTTATAAAAAGAACTGGTCACTTTTACGTCCCTTTTATTTCAAGATCAAAGACGTCAGTAAAGAAAATGTACAAATTTACCTTTTAAGGAAAGCTGGAGATGTAAGATGCTTGTTTAGTGGTCTCTCTGGAAATAATTAACTCTTCTGCTGCCTGATAGTAAGCAATTAACCATTTTTGTGCCAGTAGGTAAACCTATTTAAATCTTCAAGTGCCAGATAGCCATGCGCACATTGTGTCCAAATTACGGAATATCTTCATGATTTTTGAGACAATAACATATACGTATAAACCCAATTTATCTATTCATTAGGAAGCCTTTTAAACTTTTTTAGCCACACTATTGGCTGAAGAGCAGCCCAATTTATTTTGGGGCACTTCTAGGCACTAGAGGTCATGGCTGGTAGGCAACATTGACGTATCTTCACGTTCTTGTGGTGTGATGTTATTCACCCTACTGTTGAAAGGCTGTTGCTACACAAGACCAGCAAATCAAGTCATGGAGAGAAATATTTTTAAATTAAATTAATAAAATATAAGATAACATTTCTATTTGTAAACACAAATATAGTGTTGATTAACATTATACGGTTTTCTGTGGTATTGGCTTCTATTTAATGCATGGAAAGGGTTTTTCAGGCAAGATTTGGAGTAACTGAAATTTCTGATAAACCATGAAGAGTTTTAGGCACATTACAGAGCACTGCCACCCCTAGTTTCTTGGTATTATTGGGGTTCCAGGTACCATGTTTGACAGGCTACGCTCAATGAAAACCTAGGGACATAGTCAATTTTGTATACTGATTTCTCATTTGTGGTCCTACTATTTATGATGAATAAATTTAATATTTCAGAAATGTTATGGCTTTTATACATATATCATGTTTTAAGGATAACTCTAATTTTCACAAATCAAGACAAAATATTTCTATGTGTATCTTTCAAATGCTCCAGGTCACAAAAGATCCATACTTATATTATTTGAAATACTTTCCCCTCGTTTGTTAGTAAATGAAGCACATAATATTTTATCCATAGATTGTTTTTTTTAATAACATAAATAAATATTATGTGTTGTGTTATAACAATTACTCCATCTACATAATCTATTTTGGGCACTTCAATTATTCAGGTTCTGGCGCATCGAGGAGGACATTGGACATTACTGCAGAATGCTAGTCGAGTACTATGGAACCTGGTGCTTGAAATACAGTTGATCACTAAAGAATGTAATGCGAATATAGAATTCTCTCCCATAACAAGAGATCTCCTTAACAATGAAATTTGGATGCCATTCTATTTTGCAGCAGACACAATTCTTGATATGATAGTCACCTTACAAAACACTGGTTCAGTTCAGGTAATTTTTTACATTAGTGTTTGTCTAAAAAAAAATGCCCATTTTAAGGAAGACATTAATTTGCCTTAAATTATGAATTTATTTATTTCTGGAGCAATGTTGACTGAACTGTTCAATTTGCTTAGGCCTTTTACCCTGCAACTTCATTGAATAATCTTTGGACTGAACAAAATTGACTTGTATGTCTTAATAAACCTGTATGACAGCGCTCTGATATACTATGGCTTGGAGAACAGATCTTCATTGGCACTAACTCTTAAAGCTCATTTGAACCTGTAGCTTATACTTCTATCCTCCAGCCTCTCCTATAAACATTAATATTATTGTCTGGAAATGTATGTTCACACTTAAGAGCGTCTTAGGTCCCTTATTGCACTGTCTAGAATAAATAGTTATGTTTTTACTTGTCAAGCAATACCTTACTAAATAACTGCACTGTTAAAGGAGACCTACCTGAAGAAGAAATGGTAGCACATATGTATATATATATATATATATGTGTATATATATAATGTAAAAAATGTTTATTTAAATAACCTCTTCTATGCTGAGATATGAAATTGATAGAATTCACAGGTACCAGAATCTTAGAAGTTCTGCCTCAGTCTTTGGGGCTGTATTTTAAAGAAATCATTTCTCAGAATAGAAGTTACATTTTAAAACAGTTTTAACATGTTCAATGTATATTTGATGGTCTTTTATAAACTTTGGTAGGTGTCTTTTAGGGTGCAGTCACTCATGGCGTATTTGCTTTGTATTTCTGCAGTGTAAAAATACTCTGCAGAAAACTGTACAATGTCCAATCTAAAGACATTCTGCAAATCAGTCAGATTTCAAAATTTTATGCATTAAGGAATATTATTCCCGTAGGCTTACATTGTAAAGCTGCTGAAGTACAAGTCATTTGAAACAACTTTCAAATTGACTTTTATTCCAATTTTTTTTACTTTTTAAGATACGGCTTCTATGTATCCTGTATACATAGAAGCTGTATCTTGTGTTCAAAGCCAATTCCATCAGGTCAGCTGAACTGATGGCCGGCTAAGATTGGGCCCTGTGTGTCTTTGACACAAAGCATCCAGCTAATAATGATCACATCTACGTAAGTTCTTTAAATACAAGTCTCCCCCTTGGGTGTAAAACAAAAGAGAATCATATATAGCTGATCCTCTCCCTTAGACTGGGTTCACACAGGATTTTATTGATGTGTTTAAACTGCAACAAAAAACACATATAAAAACCCCATGCATTTTTTGTAGTTTAGCAAAATGCCAAAAGACTAAAAATGCAAAACACCAAAAAAACTACCAAGCATGCTGGGTCGTGTACAAAACTCCTCCAGCTACCAAAATGGCAAAAAAAAAGCAACTAAGCAAAACACATTTGTGTAGATTATCTATCATATTATATTTGTCTATTCTATTGGCTATCAGAAATGATTTGGCTGCAATGTTTTTGGCTGAGAAAAAACACTACCAATGACGCCAAAGAAAACTGAGCTAAATGCTGTGTGTGAATCTAGCAATTAGACAGCGAACAGTGGCCCACACTTATCAAAACTGTTTAGGCTTCATTCACATCTGCATCAGGGCTCCGTTCTGACGTTCCATTGGAGCTTTCCGTCAGAAAACTGCCATTCATCGTAGTGAATGGCAGTTACGGAAGCAGCGTAGCATGCGGGCTACGCTGTTTCTGTAACTACCATTCTGTTCTATGGTACTTACAGAATCAGTGTATCTCAGCAAGCTACGCTGTTTACATAATTCATGGTCGAAATCACACGATTCAGCCACAACACAGAGCAGTAGAACAAGGTTTAATGGGCCCTGTTCTAGAGATAGGTTCTAGTCCCAGAGGTGGGACCTGCATTGATCTGACATTTATGACATATCCTGTGGATATGTCATAAATGTCTCTGATGGGAAAACCTCTTTATTGATGATGTGTCAGCTTAATATACTGTTCTATGTAAGGGCCGAAAATTACAGCTACAGGTTTGTACTCCTAGTAACTAAAACAGCACAAAAATGTATTTTTTGCATTTTGCTAATAGGAGCGCTGAAAGAATACAGCGGACTCATAGTTATGAGTCCGCTGTATTAATGAGTGAAAAACTCCCATGCTTCTCCCCGATCCTCTCTGTGGTGACTGACAAGCTGCTGCTGTGTATGCCTGTATACTCGGCAGCCTGTGAATCACCGGCCTGATGGGCAATGAGTCTGCTGTGCTTTAATAGCATTCCCATTGGTGTAACGCCACCAAAAAATGTTGTGCTGTTTTGACTACGAGGAGTACGGAGCTGTAGCTGTAAAGCATATTCAGCTGACAGATCCTCTCTAATACTCTGTGCTTTATCAAAAAGTTTGCCTCCACTGTATTTCTGTAGCCGTATAGTTCACTAAACTTATCGCTATGATAAACTCGCCAAGTTTAGTTCTTTCACTTATATTTTAGAATGCACAGAAGAATAATCTGTTTAACTAGTAAATATTTGGCACACCCGTGAGATACCAAGTTGTGTCACCGACAGGCAAAGAGAAAATGTTACATTTAGTCCAGTCAATTAAAATTGTCCATACAGCAGAGCGAATCAGAGGAATAAAGCTGTTGGCAAACACTAGTTTCATGCTACACATGATTCATTAGTGTCTGGTACAAAGCCAACACACACATTACTCTCTCCCAGTCACAGTTTATATGTTCCCTTCTGAGTCTTTATTTTTAAGCACAATATAAAGCTTTCTGCACTAGTATTTATCTCTATATCCAGTTCTGCCCATTGAAAGGAAGATGCATAGAAAATGTTATGATGTGATTACATATGAATAGAAGTCAGCCTAGTAATGTCTTCATTGGAAAGTATAGTGCACACCTTTCTCACTCAATAGCTGTTATTGTATATAGGACATATAAAACTCCTCCATTTGGCTCACATTACTCTACTTTTCGGCACTCTGTTTTATGTGAGCCGTAAATGTACGTCAGACAGAGGATCAGTCAAGGCGGAAGATCTTTATTTAATATTGACGTATGCTCTCCCATGACTCTCCAGCTTATGCCACCAATACTTCACCTACAGGTTTGGCAGTAAAATGGCACCAGATATGAATCTAAATGACACCTTATATCCGTCTTTTAAAGTGTTGATCTTGCTTTTCTGTATAGGTATGCACACACGCTTTGGAGATAAAGTTTGCAGGTTGCAGGGTCCTGGCCACTGAGTTAGGTGCGCTCAGTTTTTTTCCAGAAAACTCGACCACTTCGTAAATCCATGACCTGGTGCACAGAGACAGCAGCAGAAGTTAGGACGGCGGTCAGGGAGCCCTGTTCTAGAGATAGGTGGGGGTCCCAGAGGTGGGACCCGCATCTATGGGATATTTATGGCATATCCTATGCATATGTTCTTAAATGTCCGAGATGGGAATAACCCTTTGACTGTGTTATGTTATTTTGTTCATACTTTGGGTATGTGCACACGGCCTCTTTTCAGACGTAATGGAGGCGTTTTACGCCTCGAATTACGCCTGAAAAAACGCCCCTAATACGCCTACAAATATCTGCCCATTGCTTTCAATGGGAATTACGATGTTCTGTTCCCACGAGCCTTTATTTTACGCTTCGCTGTCAAAAAACGGAGCGTAGAAAGACGCTCCGTAAAAAAGTAGCATGTCACTTCTTGAGGCGTTTTTTGGAGCTGATTTTCCATTGAACACTATGAAAAACGCCTCAAAAAACACTTCAAAAAACGTTTGAAAAGAAGCCTCAAAAGAAGCTCCAAATTTCATTCTCGGCTTCAAAAACGCCTGAAAATCAGAGGCTGTTTTCTCTGAAATCAGCGCCGTATTTTTCAGACGTTTTTTGTTAAGCGTGTGAACATACCCTTTCTGTCTTTCCGATGATCAGATAAATTTTTTCCTCATTTGTTGAAAAACAATGTGGCTAGACACTAGATTGTTACATATGTAAAATTATATGTTGAGGTTTTTTTCTTACATTAAATATTCCATGTAAAAATCATATGTTGGATTGTTATCATCTAAATTTTTCTTGATATTAAAAATAGTATCTGCATTTACATTTCTGTTTGTACTTGTGGTAGTATGCTGATCAGTAAGAGCTTACTGTGTCTTGGGGCAATTATTAACACAATAATGTCATTTTCATTCTTAGGTTATTGATGACGATGGAAAGTTTAGTGTGCCAAGCTGCATGGGTGGTATTGCTGATGAGGAGGGTGGCTATAACCTGAAGTTTGAATACCCCTTTGATGACATGACTGTAATTGACATGCGCTGGATGTGTGATCTAGTAATGGAAGCCATAGAAGTTTTATACTTTGTAAAAAGATGGGAAGCATTGGTGCATATAGCAGTGCAATTCAATATACTTTCTCAGTAAGTACATTTGTGCTTGTTACATATAAACAATGGAGGCAGATGTGTCTCATATCATAGTTGTGAAATCCAGTGCTTAATTTCAAGTTTATATTTGACTCTTAAAATATATATTTATTTATTAATACTATTATTACAGTGAGAGGTTTACCGAACAAGTGACACCAGTGTTGGTCCATGCGCAGAGGATGCTGGCTGGCAGAATTTTTGACATAAAAGGAACTGATGTTTCAGAGGTTAATTTTACTGCATCTATGGAGGAAAGTGATGACCAGGTCAGTGGATGAATATTAAAATTTTTTTGCATTTGTTTAAAGTGAAGATGTTTGCACTGCATTCAACCACATTTCTTAAATGGAAGGAATTTTTTATTTTTTTTTTGTATCATTGTTGCTATCCAATTTCCGGATTTGTGCGTATTAGTGACGATACATCAATCTGACTATGCCCCAATACTTACAAGGTTGGTTGTGGTTAAATAGAGATGGTATATTTACTCTGCTGCTACTTTAACCCCTTCAGGACACAGCCTGTTTTGGCCTTGTGGACGCAGGCGATTTTTTCAAATCTGAAATGTCACTTTATGTGGTAATAGCTTGGGAATGCTTTTACCTATCCAAGCGATTCTGAGATTGTTTTCTCGTGACATATTGTACTTTATGTCTGTGAAAAATTTTTGTCGATAAATTCAGTATTTATTTTTGAAAAACACCAATATTTAGAGAAAATTTGCAAAAAATTGCATTTTTCTAAATTTGAATGTATCTGCTTGCAAAACAGATATTAATACCACACACAATAGTTACTAGTTAACATTCCCCATATATGTACTTTGTTTGCATCGTTTTTTGAACATCCTTTTATTTTCTAGGACGTTACAAGGCTTAGAACTTTAGCAGCAATTTCTCACATTTTCAAGAAATTTCCAAAACCTATTTTTTCATGGACCAGTTCAGTTCTGAAGTGGCTTTGAGGGCCTTATATATTAGAAACTCCCCATAATTCACCCCATTTTAAAAACTTCACCCCTCAAAGTATTCAAAACGGCATTCAGAAAGTTTCTTAACCCTTTAGGCATTTCACAGGAATTAAAGCAATGTAGAGGTGTAATTTACAAATGTAATTTTTTTTGCAGAAATTCATTTGTAATAGAAAAATTTCTGTAACACAGAAGGTTTTACCAGAGAAGCGCAACTCAATACTTATTGCCCAGATTCTGCAGTTTTTAGAAATATCCCACATGTGGTCCTAGTGCGGTAATGGACTGAAACACCGGCCTCAGAAGCAAAGGAGCACCTAGTGGATTTTGAAGCCTCCTTTTTATTACAATATATTTTAGGCTTCATGTCTGGTTTGAAGAGGTCTTGTGGTACCTAAACAGTGGAAACCCCCAAAAAGTGACCCCATTTTTGAAACCACACCCCTCAAGGAATTTATCTAGTTGTATAGTGAGCATTTTAACCCCACAGGTTTTTTGCTGAATTTATTGGCGTTAGTCTCTGAAAATGAAAATCTACATTTCTTCTGAAGAAACATAGACATTTTTAATTTTTGCAAGGAATAAAGGAGAAAAAGCACCCCAACATTTGTAAAGAAATTTATCCTGATTACGGCAATACCCCATATGTGGTCATAAACTTATATTTGAACACATTACAGCCCTCAGAAGGGAAGGAGCGCCATTTGGGTTTTGAAGCTCAAATTTTGCTATAATGGTTTTCGGTGCCATGTCCCATTTGCAACGCCCTGGAGGGACCAAAACAGCAGAAACCCCCCAAAAGTGACCCCATTCACTATCAGAATCCAAGAGAGCAAATGCCTCTTCAGTGGTATATAACTTGCGTGCCATTTTGTACGTATTTTTTTTTCTACTTATTTTTTGTAACAGTTTTAATAAAAGTAACAAAGAAAAAGTCCACTAATCCATTGATCAATAAATTTATGAACAACCCTAAGGCCCTGTTCACACTGAGTTTTTTTACGAGTTTTTCGGCGCGGAAACCGCTCCGCAAAACTCGTCTAAAACTGCCCAAAAATGTCCCCCATTGATTTCAATGGGAGTTGGACAAGCTTTTTTACCGTGAGCAAAAAAAACGCATCGCGGTAAAAAGAAGCGACATGACCTATCTTGAGGCGGTTTCCGCCTCCAAAACCCCATTTCAATCAGTCATAAGGGTAAAAAAATACACCTCGACGAGTGTTTTGGCGAGTTTTTGTCAAATCACTGTGCAAAAAACGTCTGGAGCAGTTTTTGCAGGAGGAATTTTCCTCCTGCAAAAAACTCTGTGTGAACACAGCCTAACAATGAATCAATGTATTTAGAATTTATAGACGTGTAAAATATATGAAGAGATCTATATGATGTCATAGATATATAACATCCCTAATTATTAATTTTTAGTATTAACAAATTTCAAATATATGTCTGTATATAAAATATATTACGTGTGTGTGTGTGTGTATATATATATATATATATATATATATATATTAAAAAAATATAGACGTGTGTATGTATGTGTGTGTGTGTATATATATATATATATATATATATATATATATATATACACACAGTATATAAATATATATGTATATTATTTTATTTATTTATTTATATATATATATATATATATATATATATATACACACATTATAAGCCCTAATTGATTACTAACTAATTAATTGTCCTAGTCTAAGTACTATCTACCTAAACTATAACTAGCTGCCTACACTAAATTATCTATGTGGAGGTGTTTTTGTGTGTTTTTTTCACAGTCATTGTGTCTTTATAGGAGACACACAGCAGCTGCTCGGCACAGCTTCTTCTCCCCCACTGCCTCAGAAGATCTGACAGGGAGGGAGGAGAAACATTGTAACAAACAGCACGAAAGTTTGTTGCTGCAACAAACTTTGCTGTGAACACCATGATAGCTTTATCATGGTGATCACGTCATCAGGACCGACACCAATCCGGTCCTGATGTCTTCTCTCAGCACTAGGTGAAAAACTGCACCACAATTTTGGTGCAGTTTTTCACACCTGGAATTCCCTGTGGCCACTGGGGCGGATACACTGTGTATCTTTTACGCAGCGTATCTGCCCCATGTGAACTTAGCCTTAGAGGGCAGGATAGGATAGAAGGGTAGGTGCGGATTTAATTTTTATTTTATTTTTACTAAAATTTTTATTGCATTTATTTTTGTAAAGAAAAACAATCAGAACTAGACGGGGAGGGTTTTCAACACGAGGATCTCCTCGTTACACATAAACATAGAATATCATTTAACCCCTTAGTGACCACTAATACGCCTTTTTACGTCGGTCACTAATGGGCTTTAGGCTAGGCTGACGCCTTTTCACGTCAGCCTAGTCTAAGTCCTGCACGGGTCTCCCGTGCAGGCTGGTGCCAGGGCTCTGCTGTCTGATGACAGCTGAACTCCTGCTCCAACGCCCGCGATCGAAGTTTACTTCGATCGCGGCCGTTTAACCCGTTAAATACCGCCGTCAATAGCGACCGCGGCATTTAACTTTGTTTACAGAGGGAGTGAGCTCCCTCTGTCACCCATCGCGGGTCTCCGATGGGGTGTCATGGCAGCCGGGGGCCTGATGAAAGCCCCCAGGTCTGCCCTGGACATATGCCTGTTAGGACGCGCCGGAGGCACGTCCTAACAGATTGCCCGTCAGATTTACACTGACAGGCAATAATGCTCTGGTATACGAAGTATACCAGAGCATTATAGCAGCGATCGGAATATCGCACAGTAAAGTCCCCTAGTGGGACTAATAAAATAAGTCATCAAAGTGAAATAAAGATTAGAGAAAAAGTTTGGGAGGATTCCTCCAGCTCACCTTATCGCATGTATAGACTTGCACACGGATCCTCGTGTCGGCACACGCAAGAAGTCAGGAAAAAAGAAAGAGATGGATCCAGCGCTGTGTCCTTGAAGTTGTGTTTAAAATCGGAAACTATTTCCAAGTTTTAATGAAAAATGAATAGATATAAAAACAGGTAACATTGTAAGTAGATATTCTCAAATAGATCGTAGGATTTGTGGCAGTGTGAGCGGTGCCTACGCGTTTCTGACGCATGCAGCGTCCTTAGTCATGGCTTCTGCCTAAGCTTGGAAATAGTTTCCGATTTTAAACACAACTTCAAGGACACAGCGCTGGATCCATCTCTTTCTTTTTTCCTGAAATAAAGATTATTAATAAAAAGTACAGTAAAAAAATAAAACCATTTTTTTTCCATAAAAAGTGGTTTTATTTAGTAAAAGTGTAAAAAAAAAAAAAAAAAAAGTACACATATGTGGTATCGCCGCGACCGTGATGACTCCATTAATAAAGTTAATATGTAATTTAAACCGCAAAGTGAACACCGTAAAAAAAAAACGCAAAAAACCATAGCGAAATTGCAATTTTTTTCCATTGCCCCCCAAAAAAGTCATAATAAAAATGAATCTATAAGTCCCATGCACCCCAAAACAGTACCATTCAAAACTACATCTTGTCCCGCAGAAAACAAGCCCAAAAAATCACTACATTGATGGAAAAATAAAAAAATTTTGGCTCTTGGAAAGCGACGATGCAAAAGCAAATAATTTTAGTTCAAAAGTGTTTTTATTGTGCAAAAGTCGTAAAACATAAAAAAACCTCTACATATGTGGTATCGCCGTAATCGTACCGACCCATAGAATAAAGGTAACCTGTTATTTACGTCGCATAGTGAACGGCGTCAATTTAAAAATGCATAGAACAATGGCGGAATTTCAGGTTTTTTTTATAATCCCCCCCCCCCAAAAGGTTAATAAAAGTTAATATAAAAATGATATGTACCCAAAAATGGTGCTATTAAAAAGCACAACTAATCCCGCAAAAAACAAGTCCTCATACAGCTATGTAGACGAAAAAATAAAAAAGTTATAGCTCTTTGAATGCGACTATAGAAAAACGAATAAAATAGCTTGGTCATTAGGGCCTAAAATGGGCTGGTCACTAAGGGGTTAAAAAACATACAAAACACAACAAACATCACAGGGATTTATAATATAATATACAAAGAGTAGAAACAGGAGAAAAGAGCAGAGTTGATTTACATAGATTTACATGTAGCCAAATATAGGGCTAAACGATAGAGCAGTATAGGGTATAAGGGCAACCGCCAAAATACCTATTCTGGCTGCAGAGTCATGTGGAGAGAGGGAGGGAAGGTTCAGTCTGAGGGTAGGGCAAATTCGCTCCAAGGTTTCCACATTCTTTCGAATTTGACTATTGAGAGGGTCTTAAAGGCCCACGACTTCTCCATATGATAAGAGAATTTAATTTGGTTAACTAACTCCGCTTTAGTCAAAGGGTCAGCCATTTTCCATTGACGAGCTATCATAAGTCTCGCGGCCATAATAATGTGTGATGAAACAATGCGCCCAGAGGGGGGATGGAGATCCATACCTAGGTAGCATAAAGCCAATCCAGGTGAAACCGTTATCTTAGATTTTTAAATTTTTGAGAGAAGCTGAAAACCAATCAACCATAGGGAAGCGAGAATTGGACATTCCCACCACATATGCGTAGAAGTACCCTTTGCTCCACATCCCCTCCAACATGACTCCGAAGCCAAGCTCAACATTTTAGCGACACGTACAGGTGTAAGGTACCAACGGAAAGCAATTTTACGGGACATTTCCCAATGTATCGAACTTTTAGAAGATTTTCTCACCCAAGCCAATGCTTTTAACCAATCTTGGAAGTTTGGAGTTTGGTAATAGGGGTATAGGTAGAAAATAGGCCGTAAAATAAAGAGATGCCTTAAACCTTAGGGAGCTTATTAGCAAAAAAGAGTACAGCCTAACGTGGTAGAAGCGGGATGACTGTATCCACTGACGAAAGCGCGTGTCTGATACATAAGTATTTATAGAAATCTGATCTAGGAATACCATAACAAGAAGTTAAATCCTCAAATGAATGAAAGGTAGATTCTCTATAAAGAGACGAAATAGTCGTCATACCTGCAGACTCTCAGACATCAATGTTAACATTTTCTAACGTAGAGTGCAGGTATCTAATGGGCAGGGCTTTCAGTGACCCACCATCCTCACCTATATGACAGCGAAGCAGATAGGACCTTGCTTGAATTGAGGCTTGTATCCCCAGTAGCTTAACCCTCTAAGTGGCACCATGGGAAAAGGATTTTCTCAAGCACGCTAAAAGGGGTAAACCCACCGCACTCCGTTCTATGCTCACCCATCGCTTCCTGCTATTAGACATCCACCAGCTGCCAGACTACTATAGAATAATCACCATATAATAGTCACCATATAATATTTATGCAAGTCAGGAACTCCCATACCCCCCTTCTGCCATGATCTAATCAAAATAGACATCCTAAGCCGTTATTCACACGACAGGGTTTCCCGGCCGGGTGACGGCCGTTCATAAATCGGCCGTCACCCGGCTGCATTAGGAACAATAGACCCCTAATGGGGCTATTCACGCGACTGATTTTTTTAACGGCCCAGGAAACCTGGCCGTCAAAAAATGGGACATGCCCTATTTTCAGCGGTTTACCCGGCCACCCGGCTCCCACAGAAGTCTATGGGGCCGGGTAATACACGGCCATCACCGGAATGTGTCCCGAGTGTGGGCCATGTTTTCAATCGCTCGCGCTCTCTCTCCTCCTCCTCAGTGTAGAGTGCATGTGAGGAGGAGGAGGGTCTTTTTTTGCTCTCTGTTGAAGTCGGAATCTCCAATCTCCGGCCGGGGATTGGGGATTCCGCTACAGGAGAAGTGAGTGACTACACTGTCCATATATGGACACAGCGACGTCACTCACTTCTGAAGCGGAATCCCCGACCCTGTGGCCGGGGATTCCGCTACAGGAGAAGTGAGTGACTACGCTGTCCATATATGGACACAGCGACGTCACTCACTTCTGAAGCGGAATCCCCGACCCCGTGGCCGGGGATTCCGCTACAGGAGAAGTGAGTGACTACGCTGTCCATATATGGACACAGCGACGTCACTCACTTCTGAAGCGGAATCCCCGACCCCGTGGCCGGGGATTCCGCTACAGGAGAAGTGAGTGACTACGCTGTCCATATATGGACACAGCGACGTCACTCACTTCAGAAGCGGAATCCCCGACCCTGCGGCCGGGGATTCCTCTCCAGGAGAAGTCAGTGACTAAACTGTCCATATATGGACATTGAAGTCAGTGACTTCTCCTAGAAGGGGGGGGGGATGGGTGCAACCTACAGGGGGCTGTGTGGCATTACCTACAGGGGACTTGGTGGCATTACCTACAGGGGACTTGGTGGCATTTCATACAGGGAGCTGGGTGGCATTACCTACAGGGGGCTGGGTGGCATTACCTACAGGGGACTTAGTGGCATTACCTACGGGGAGCTCGGTGGCATTACCTGCAGGGGGCTGGGTGGCATTACCTGCAGGGGGCTGGGTGGCATTACCTGCAGGGGGCTGGGTGGCATTACCTGCAGGGGGCTGGGTGGCATTACCTGCAGGGGGCTGGGTGGCATTACCTGCAGGGTGCTGTGTGGCATTACCTACAGAGGGCTGTGTGTGGCAACAAATTTATGAAATTCATCCGATTTTAAAACGGAAAGGGAAAAAAACGGATGCAAAACGGGTCAAAATCGGCCGTTAAAAACGGCAACACGGAACGGATGCAAAACGGTTGCAAACCGGCCGGGCAAAACGGCTGATTTTATCGGCCGACACTCGGACCCTGTCGTGTGAATGAGGCGTAACACGCAGGATCCACTTGTTATCAAATCACATCTAAGTTAGGAACTTAAGTGTGATCGGTAACAGCCTGAACCTGTGTGTCAGATACACGCAGGACTCGCTGACACTGAACCTGTCAGTGCCGCTGACCTGACGCATACAGATTTCAGCGCTACATACAGGATACAAAGCAGCTGTATCTCAAAAATTATTTTCAATAAAATGTATTTAGAAATTTGCACCAAACACACAAAGACATTTTCATTCTAAATAATCAAACAAACGAAATCAAAGGTGTACATAGACTTTATTGCTTTTTTTTTGGGGGGGGGGGGGGGGGTGTTATGTTTTGGTTTTTTTATGATTTATTTTCATGGCATTATGTAATACATCCCCTGATATAAAAGCAATTTACCCTATATGAGGATAAGAGCCAAGGTCTTTTGGGCATATCTAGCAAGTTATGAGAGAAGTTGTGTCATAAGTTTCTTAATGCTGCTTAATAAAGAGATTATACAGAAGGGTGCACTTTGCCTTATGTATAAAAACTGCTTTATAGTATAAGTAATTATATAAATTGTGACTTGTCTGTTGCTTATAGCCCATCTGGCCGCTTTACTGCTGCACCATTGGCAGCATGCAGTACTGTCAAAGCAGTAAAATTGGCATATTTTTTTGGGCTATGACAAACTACAGCAGGCCATTACATTGCATTTCACATGTTTGCCAATGACACTAGCCTTTGGATATGGATTTGACACAGGGCTTTGACTATGAGATAATATAATGTTGCTAGGTCACAACACTGCATATTGGTTCAAAATATCCTACTTTTTTGTGTACCTGGCTCCTATTTAAACCGATGTGTTACCATGGTTACAGACTAACTTTTTTTAGTCTTAACCTGCAATCATGTGTACTCCACTCAGAGGCGCAGCTAGGTTCTCCTACAAACGGGGCAAAGATTCCTTCCGTTTGGCGCCCCCCAAACTTATTTTCTTTTCCCCTCGCCATGTTTGCTTTCTCTACCAATGAGGTGTAATTCTTTTTACATTTGGTTTTTATGTATCGAGCATAAAACCATTTGTACTTACAAGCAATATGCTTATATAATGTAGTTAACATAGCAATAAATTAAATAAAAGAGGTCAGTGTGCCTGACTAAAACTGAGGCTAATGAAACTATATGGTGACATAATGAACAGCCTCCCCTTGTAGATACTGCCACACAGCCCCCCTTGTGGATACTGCCACACAGCCCCCCTTGTGGATACTGCCACACAGCCCCCCTTGTGGATACTGCCACACAGCCCCCCTTGTGGATACTGCCACACAACCCCCCATGTAGATACTGCCACCTAGCCCCCTTGTAGATACTGCCACCTAGCCCCCTAGTAGGTACTGCCACACATCCCCCCCCTTGTAGGTACTGCCACACAGCCCCCCTTGTAGGTACTGCCACACAGCCCCCCTTGTAGATACTGCCACACAGCCCTCAAACAAATAAAAAAAAAACTTGTACTCACCTAGCCCTGTTCCCGGGACGAATGGAGCAGCTACACAGCCTCCTCAGCAGCTTATGAGACGGGATCTTTTCGTAGGCCGGCGCGATCCATTGACGTCATCGTGTTGGCCTGCGCAGGGATCCTGTCCCAGCACCTAGTGAATGGCAGAGCAGGGAGCTAGCTCCTTCCACCATAGTATGAAACTGTATCTGCTTCCTAAAAACGCAGATACAATTGAATGTGGCAGTCGCCCGGGGGCCCCGGATGCCTGGTGCAGGCGATGCATCCGGAAATGAGCGGGCCCGTGCTACTAGCCCGGTACATTATGGGCCGAGCAGCACGAGCCCCGTAGTAGCCGCAGTAGTAGCGGCAGCCCCCCCCTTCCTTCCCTCCTAGTGGCGCCCGGGCACATGCCCCACCTGATTCCCCCTAACTACACCTCTGACGTCACTTCGTCTGACCATTACCTACAGGTGATAGAAGAGAGGGCAGATAGAGGAGAGAAATACAAGCAATCGGCCCTAAATGTGCTCTATATTTACAATATACACTATCTCAAAATGTTATTGCGACTCTTTCAAGTAGTATAATCTGACGATTGTGCCCTTCGGACCACAAAAAGTTTGTTAATATCTAATTTAGAACATTATTATTATAAATATTATTTTATAGTATTATACCCCACATTGTATGTCTTAAAGATCTTAAAACACTAATAAAGAATGTTGGAGATGAGGAAGAGAGGTGGGGTACTCATATGTGTAGATGGTGGTCTTATAGTAGCATTCATCCATTTTGGTTGGAAGTATATGGTTTCATTTGAAGGTATCCATCACAATGGAATCCAGCAAATGCATTGTTATCCTTAGGCCTGGAGGATTATCCATCGGAAGCTATAGTTATGGCCTCCAATATTAGATGCTTTGCCATGCTAGATTATATATAGTCAAAAATGGGAAAAGTAGTAAGATTCCAGATATAATAGAGGGTATTAAGACTATACATTATGACTTTTCAATGGAACTGATGATAGCCAGTAAGATTGGATACTATTCAAAATCTATTCAAATATGAGGAAAATTGACAGATTATTGGAATTTAAATTAAACCTTGAGATACGTAGTGAATAAAAAAAAAATAAGGAGTAAGTGGAATTTAAACATTCTTAGGCCTCATGCACACGACCGTAAAAACACCCGTTATTGCGGGTCGTTATTACGACCCGCAATAACGGGCTCATAGGCTTCTGTTAGCCACGGGTACCTTCCCGTTTGCTCACGGGAAGGTACCCGTGCCGTTAAAAAAGATAGAACATGCCCTATTTCATGCCGTAATAACGGCACGGGCATCCCATAGAAGTCTATGGGGCTCCCGTAATCATGGGTGGCTGCGTGTGTTCACCCGTGATTACGGGAGCGTTGCGAGGTGAGGCGAGGTCAGGGGACTACCCGGTCTGCAGGCCACAGCCCAGTGGCGTAACTACCGCCGGGACTACAATGAAAACTATGGCAGAGCGGGGAGGTATCTCCCCGCTCTGCCATAAACAAAAGACATGTATCCCCTATCCTGTAAAAAATAAAAATAAAAGACGTTCATACTTACCGACAACTTCCTGCTTCCTCCAGTCCGGTCTCCCGCCCGTTGCCTTGGTGACGCGTCCCTCTCGACATCCGGGCCGACGTCCTGGATGACGTTTCAGGCCATGTGACCGCTGCAGCCAATCACAGGTCAATCACAGGCTGCAGCGGTCACATGGACTGCCGCGTCATCCAGGGATGTCGGGCTGGATGTGAAGAGAGGGACGCGTCACCAAGACAACGGCCGGGTAAGTATGAATTTCTTTAACTTTTATTACAGAAAAGGCTGTCCCTTCTCTCTATCCTGCACTGATAGAGAGAAGGGGCTGCCGATTAGTGCAGTGCTATTTTGCTGCCAAAAACGTGCTCGTAAATACGGGTGGAATACGTGTGACACCGGACCCATATTTACGAGCACGGGTTCGTAAATACTGGTGCAAAACGGGTGGAATACGTGTGACACCGGACCCGTATTTACGCCAGTATTTACGGGTGTGAAAAAATACGGTCGTGTGCATGAGGCCTTAGTCAGTATAAATAGGACACAGTCTAGTTGAATTGTAAGGCTATGTTCACACCTGTTCTGGTCATTCTGTTGTACTGCTCCATCAGAGGAGCAGAACAAGGAAATAACCGGTAGCACAGGTTCCGTTACACCATGAACACCACCAGCGGCCAACGGAATCCATTGACTTTAATGGGTTCCGTCGGCTTTCCGTTGTGGTGTCCGGGGTTTAACTGCTGCACTATTGTTTCCATTTTTTTCAGAAGAATCTGCGACCGAGGCCCCTAACGGAGCCTCCAACACAGATGTGAACTAGGTCTAATATGTACATCACAACTCTTCATGATTTCCAATTTCTGAATATATAAACATTTAGTTTATATTCCTTTGCTGTCTCTACGTTCTATGGGTAATCATGTTTATTATTGTCATCTTGTTTTAGGTTTATGGTCTTGCAATGCAATTACTTTTTTACATGCCATATATAAAGAAAATAATTGAATATAAGAAATGTTTTCAGTTGTCCTCTTTGTATTTCCACTTTTTGATAAAATATTATTTCCAATAATCTTTCCTTCTATTTAACATAAAACGAACATAACACATTTCTCTGTACAACATAAATTGTAGTTATGATATTTTTTCTGAAGGAGAAGATTAACATCAGTCTGTCTTCTCCCACACTGGATTATCTATAAAGCAACATTGCTATTATGGTATTTGAAGAACATGCACATCATAAATTGCTAAAACGATTTGTTAACATAAGACTTCAGAAATGTTCTCTGTTCTCGTTTGCTCTTTAGATGCATTGCAGGAATTACATCGGAAAACAACCGCATGTTGGCACAATCCGTAATAAAGTGAGGAACTCTGGAGCCGATATTGATCAGAGAGGAAACATTGTTCATACAGGTCAGAGCTGAGCTACATCTCTTTATGCGACATGTATTTGTATCCAAAGCAAATAAACCACGCAATGTTCTGTCTAGACCACTGTATTGTTTATATGAAGCAGACTATTTTATATAACCACTTTAACCACTGGATGACAGTTTGTGGTATTTGCTTGATATATTGCCATATGACTACTACCATCAAATGGAGATTGATAAAATAGAGAGTAGATTATCATTAAATTCCCATTGTTACCCAAACCATTTCCAAGCATTAAACTGTGCTATAGTTGAAAGGAGTCATGGTGAATGCACGAAATGACACTTTACACTTACTGCACATCCTTAGACAGGCATAAGAAATCCCAAGACCTTTTTGTGGTTGATGTACTTCCCATAGAAGTTATTGTATATTTTTAAATTTAATATTCATTTTCATTCATTTATTTAGTATTTGACTTAATTCATAGATAATACTGGATTAGAGAAAACAGTAATAATCCCATGCTTAAATTTATCATATGTATACATCATATATTTATAAAATTAGGCATATAAATATAGCATATAGGGGAGAATTCCTCTGTAGTAATACATTCAATGTAGGCGTATGGAGGTACATTAAGGCCACATGTACCTCATTATGGCCCTGCACAAAACAGAGTACACAAGCCATCAGAATGAAGACAATGCAGGACTTTACCCCACCAACCCCCATCGTTGCTGGAAAGAGGGTTCTTTCACAGTCTCTTTATGCAGAAGTGCCAATGTCAGGTCCGTATTTCACACCGAATAACCAACTCTGTAAATTGAAAGCTGAAGTCTTGTCTGGAAAGAAGTAAACTAGCCAAAGATGTTTGGTACACAACTTCCCTCTGTCAGCCAGGAGGAAGACTGAAAAACTTTTTATTCAGAACAAAGAAACACAGAAAGACACATGCCTCCTCCCCAGAGATGTGGGAGTGCCCAAGCCCCCCACCGGTTTCTCAGCTGTAACTTCTCAGACTCACTCTTCTTGAATTCCAGGGGGCGGTGTCTTCCATAGGTGTGTCCGACATGAACAAAGAACTTGTTATATATATCAGTATATTACACAAAGAACTGAAATGTATATACATATGTGTGAGGATAATATTTCTCAAACAATATACATGGTAATGATCCCTGAGACCAGCATTTTACCAAAGAATAATGTTACCTTTTGTAGGATGACCCTATTAGACCTTATACTAGTCCTTCTCAATGAATTAGAATATCATCAAAAGGTTAATTTATTTCAGTATTTCAATTCAAAAAGTAAAACTCCTATATTATATAGATTCATTACACACAGGGTGATCCATTTCCATATATTTTTTCTTTTAATGTTGATGATTATGGCTAACAGTTAATGAAAACCCTAAATGTAGTGCCTCTGAAAATTAGAATATTATATAAACCCAATTTCAAAAATGATTTTTAATACCGAAATGTTGGCCCACTGAAAAGTATGTACAGTATATGCACTCAATACTTGGTCGGGGCTCCTTTTGCATGAATTACTGCATCAATATGGCGTGGCATGGAGGCGATCAGCCTGTGGCACTGCTGAGGTGTTCTGGAAGCCCAGGTTGCTTTGATAGCGGCCTACAGCTCGTCTGCATTGTTGGGTCTGGTGTCTCATCTTCCTCTTGACAATACTTCATAGATTCTCTATGGGGTTTAGGTCAGGTGAGTTTGCTGGCCAATCAAGCACAGTGATGCTGTGGTTATTATACCAGCTATTGGTACATTTGGCAGTGTGGGCAGGTGCCAAATCCTGCTGGAAAATGAAATCCGCATCTCCATAAAGCTTGTCAGCAGAGGGAAGCATGAAGTGCTCTAAAATTTCCTGGTAGATGGCGGCGTTGACTCTGGACTTTATATAACACAGTGGACCAACACTGTTGCTCAGTGGTCCAAAGTCCTGTTTTCAGATGACAGTAAATTTTGCATTTCATTTGAAAATCAAAGCCCCAAAGTCTGGAGGAAGAATGGAGAGGCACTCAATCCAAGTTGCTTGCGGTCCAGTATGAAGTTTCCACAGTCAGTGATGGTTTGGGGAGTCGTGTCATCTGCTGGTCTGATCCTGGTGGTGTAACCACTTAGATGCTGCGGTCAATAGCGACCTTTGCATCTGAACAGTTAGAGGGGATCGCCCCCCCGGCAACAAGATTGCGGGGTGCTGATGGTTGTCATGGCAGCCCGGGGCCAGGTCTGCCTCCTTTCTACCTCTGTTAAGTGCTGTCTCTGGCAGGGCTTAACAGAAGCGTGTAAAAATTACAATATTCTGCAATACATTAATATTGTAGTGTATTGTACCAGTAATCTGACAATCGCTGGTTCAAATCCCCTAGGGGGACTAATATAAAGCATACAAAAAAAAAGTTAACGTTTTCATAGTGTACAAAAAATAAAAAAATATTAAAAGTTCAAGAAACATCCCTTTTCCCATTTTTCCTCTTAAGTAATATAAACATGTAAGAAAAATAACCAAAATTTGTTTTGTTCATAAAAGTCTGAACTACTACAATATAACATTATTTAACTCGCACGGTATGGCTCTCAGAATGTGGTGACACAAACAATTTTTTTTAAACAAATAGTTTGTTTTGTAAAAGTAGTAAAACATAAACTTATATTGCCCACAAATATTTTTTTAGCCGTTTCCTAGTACATTCTATGGTACTTTAAATAGTGCCAATAGAAACTAAAATTCCTTCCGCAAAAAAATAAGCCTTCACACCACTCCATTGACGGAAAAATTTATAAAACGTTATGGCTCTTGGAAGGCGGGGAGTGAAAAACGAGAAAACAAAAAATGACTTCGTCCTGAACAGGTTTCACAATGCAACAATCTGAAAAATCCTAGTAAATTAGTAAATCTAGAAAAAATGAATGCATATGCCTATTAAAATATTGTATATAAACCCTGTTTTCCTCTCATTACAGATGGCAAGCCGGTAAAAGCACTTACATGTGTTCCTCTGGATGTGTTAGATACTTTTGCTTGCTTTCATGAAAGTTTACAGAAATCAAAATACTCAAGCCGGGCACTGAAACATAGCAGAAAACTACTCACTCTGTTCTTATCTTATGGTCAAGGTACACAGAGCATATATATATATACACTGTATGTAGCGTACTGTAAACCTTCTGTATAGGAATACAAAATAGTAAGAAAAGGCGCCTCGTATTAATAGCAGAATAATTTTACTGGAAGGCTACATTGGTTTGATTCTTCACAGGCCAACTGTAATGTTATCCAACCCACAGCCATGTGTTTCTGTACGCAGCAATTCAATACAACAGATATGTTAGTATTCTGACAACGTAGTAAAATGTCAAAACTCTATCTCCGAGTACATTGTTCTAAATTACTTCCAATAGTCTTGTAATGTACGACACAAATAATTTCCTAGAAAGAAGTCTACAGAAGCTTCAGAAAAGCCGAGTCCTAATAGGCTTTGAAGGATTACAAGAGATCATTGTCAGAGGAAGTTCATCCCACTGCCATTAATTCATATTGTCATTAACGCAGAGCTATTTTTATCACAAATCATATGTATACTGATAACTACAGTATATTTTAATTAGGAATTAACCATTGATTATTCAGACTGTAAAATTTAGGGTATGTTTACACGCCCCATTTACGGACGTAATTCAGGCGTTTTACGCCTCGAATTACGCCCGAAAAAACGGCTACAAACCATTTGCAAACATCTGCCCATTGAATTCAATGGGTCTTATGGTGTTCTGTGCAGACGGCCTTTTGTTTTTACGCACCGCTGTTAAAAGACGCCCGCCTCAAAGAAGTGCATGTCACTTCTTGGGACGTAATTGGAGCCTTTTTTCATTGACTCCATTGAAAAACAGCTCCAATTACGTCCGTAATGGACGCGGCGAAAACCGCCTGCACTTGTCAAAACGTCTGAAATTCAGGAGCTGTTTTCGCCTGACATATTTGGCGTTGCCGTGTGAACATACCCTTAGATTTACTGTGTGAATATATCAAAATGATACTTATAAGGGTATGCCTGTTCCTTAGTTGTCCACAGGATCTAAGACACGTCACAAATGTAGTGCTATGAAAAGAGCATGAAACTTGTTAGAATATTTTCAGATATACAGAACTCACATTGCTACAGATAGGAACTCACCATCTGATTACAAAAAAAGTGAAAACTACCCCAATAAAATGCAGCAAAAACTAATTTTCGTGCGTTTCTGGTTCGCTTTTTATGTTAGAGACCACCAGCGTGTATGTTACATGCGATTTTCTGTACCGCTGTCTTTCCCCATTCAAGTCGATGAGGAAAGTCAATGGGGGAAAAACAGCAACAACCATGATGGATCAGTCTTCGTTCACATCTGCATTGTGGCATCCATTTTAGCGGATCCGTTGAAATTAAAAAAATCTGACAGACTGACTGATGCCAGACTGAATGCAACAGAAGGTAAAATATGTTTGTTTTTGACTGATCAGCTTACCAGATGAGTAAAAAAAAAAACGGACTCCTTTCTGTCAGTTTGTGTTAGTTTGTCATCACTTATAATGGATTCGTTTTTATCTTTGCATCTTTCTTGCTTTGATTTTTAGCCTGCGCATGTGCAGAAAAAAAACTGATCCATTAAACGTAATGCATAACTGATTCAAACAAATGACATATCAGTTTGTACCCGTCATCCATTGATTTCAATGTAAAAAACAAAACGTTATTTTTTACTAAATTAATAGCGTAGCAGACTACGGAATTTCTTCAGTCGAAAAAACGGAAATCTGATGGAACGGATCCTAACTGAGCACAACTGATGCAAAAATAAAACCCTAATAATAATTCAATAATCAATGGTTTTTTGGGACTGAAACGTTAACTTGCGTTCTTGTGGTCCTCTGACGTATACGCTAGAACGGAAGCCACAAAGCAGATGTGAACACAACCTAAGACATGCTATGGTTGTCAAAAAAAACAAACACGTTTTCAAAACCAAAGTGTAAATACGATTATAATTTTTTTTTTTTTAAATTCCATTTTTTTACATATAAAGTCTAAATGTAGTGTGGTTTTTCTACTGAATCAAAATGCAGTGGTAAAGTCAACCGCTTTTTATATAGAAGCCATCTTCTGTAACTCAAGGCGATCAGCTGTTATTGCTGCAGGACGCTGTGCCTGACTATAAATTTCCATTGTTTTTTTTTTTTATCCAGAAAGGGTCACACTTCTGTGTTGATACTTAGATTTTGAAAAAATAAAAATATAGGTACCTTATTAGGCCCTGTTCACACCGTTTTGTTTTTTTTGCTGCGGAAACCGCAGCAAAAACAGTGGCAAAAAACTGCCGAAATTGACTACCATTGATTTCAATGGGAGGTGGAGGCGTTTTTTTCCCCGCAAGCAAAAAAACCGCACGTGGGAAAAAGAAGCCACCTGCCCTATCTTGAGGCGTTTTCCGCCTCAAAAACCCAATTAAAATCAATGGGAGACAGAAATAAACGCGTTTTTTGGCCACGATTTTTTATGAGTTTTTCGGCAAAAGCCGCTTCTCGCGGTTTCTCCCTTTGTCTGTTGAAGACATAGGTAAAGAAAACCGCCTTAAAAAATTTGGCAATACCCGCATCGAAAATCGTGGCAAAAACGCGTGCGGTGCAAAACCATTTAAAAAAATCTGAGCTGCCTGCAAAAAAACTGTGTGAACAGAGCCTTATTAAAGTTACAATTTAACCCCTTAGCCAATGCATAATAAATGTACAGCGCTGAGAGACAGTGCTTGATGCTATATGCCACTGTGACTGCGGGGGGCACAGCGACTGTGTCTGCAACAGCTGTTTAACCTTTGGATGCCTCTCTCTCGTAACTGATCTTCAGCCCTGGCTGACAATTTCCAGGGCCAGCAATTTTATGGCACAACCGTGGAACAAACAGAGGCCCCCAGGACTGTCATGTGCAATCCCCTGTTAGGGCATACCTCATACACAGTCAGGAGAGGTTTTACAGTGCGTTCTAATGAAAAAAAATTACATTGTAAAGTAAAAGTCCCTTTATGGAACAAAAAAATCTAGAAAAGTTCAATAAAATAATTTGTTTAAAAAAAATTAAACCGAGCACACAAAAAAAGTTTACATACCATTATTTGTAATACAAACTGTTTTTGTTAAATAATGAACCCCAAAAAAAAAATACATACATTCTATATTCCCTTAACCAATACAGACCATTGAATACATTTTAAACATAATTTATGATGTTCTGAGAACTAAGAAAAATAAATACTATGGCAGAATTGACATTTATTCCACACACAAAAAGAAAGAACTATAAATTAAACGTTAAATTTAATGAGGCACGTCCTTCAGGGGTTAAATAACAGTGGTACTTTTCAAACATTTCTGTGTTTCTATTGTTTTTTATTTCCTGATTTGCGTATGAAGAATCATATGTTTAATTTCCTGTGTCCTGTATCTTGTTCCTTTTTCAGGGTTAAATGCCCAAGACAAAAATAGCAGTCCACATCTATCCCATGGAAAAGTCGGCTTTTCTGCTGGTGCATTACAAGCCCACCGCCCAGTCCCCCCTGACCTCTCAGAAGAAGAATTTATCTCTGTGTGTTCTATTGAAAGCAAGGCAATCCCTCCCTCACATCTTTCACTTGTTATAGCTTCTTATGACAAGACTATTGGTAAGGCATTTATTTTTTGGACATAACAAGCCAGAATCTTAGATCAATTAATCTGTGGGTTGGGGATTAGTGTCTGTAATGCTGGACGGTGACAGCAAAATATTCCCAAATATATCAAGTTAATTGAATCACCCTGATGAAGTGGGGGAGGGGGGGGGGGGCGAGAGCTTCAATCATCACATCCTGTTACCTGAGGGAAAGATTAGTATGCATGTGGGCTTATAGAGTTACCATTCATTAAATCCCTCATCTCATCAGGGCTAAACAATTCTGCTTCACATCCAGATCTGTACTTTGTAAGCCCAGACACTGCAGCCTGTCATAGTGTGCCATGCACTTGCCAATACATCATTTATCTTTTACTGACATATCCATTTATTTGCAAATTTATTTCAAGAAAGAAAAAAAGTAGGTTAACATAATAATAAAAGGTCCTATAGAAAAAATACATACTAAAAAAGCAGAACAAAATTTTATCTGTCATTTTATGTAATATTCATATTGAATAAAGTAAGAATTTAGAAATGAGACATTCTAACGTACAACTGATCATTTATTATTGTTTTATTAAAATTCCAGACAGGCTACATTTGCACTATAACATGTTCAGTGTTTGTGTGTCTGTCTATACAGTTGCATACATCTGCCATTAACCACCATTGTAAAAAAAAGTATACGGTTTTAATGAAAACCATAGTCTATGGTGTTTTATTAGTATAGTCGGGTCTACAGGATCCTGACCTATCCCAGCCAAAGGTATGCCAAAAGGGACATCCTATGGGCATACGTATGCCCATTAAAGTCTATGAACAAATCAGCGTATATATTGGGAGATTTTCCTGGCATATATGCCAACAGTGTTAAACAGGTAGTGTTTTTTCCATTTACATTGAGAATATGGCCACCTGGTCATCTCTTAGGAACTTTACTGCAATGGGGACATAGTGAATATGTAATAACTCTATAAACGTGGGTTATATTTGTCAATACTTCATAAAATATAGTTATGATTGTCCTTCAGAATGTAAGAATGTATTCAAATATTATTTAATAGTATACTATAAGGCCTCTTTCAGAGGAGTGTATTTGTAAATGTCCGTATTACGGAAGATATTGCATCAGTATGTCATTAGTTTTTCATCAGTACTGCCTTCGTATAATATGTGAATAAGGGCTCGTTCACATCTGCGTTGGGGTCCCATTCTGCCGGAAAGCTCAGAGGGAACGTCAGAACGGGACCCCAACGCAGATGTGAACGAGGCCTTATACTGATATCTGGTAATTAAACACCAATTTTAGTGCTAATAAAATACCTTAAAGACTCATCTCTCTTCTTTACTGGAAAATAGAAACCCTTCATTCAGACAGACAACAAGGCCTTAAAGCTCAGGCTCTTCATGAACTTGGCAATCTTCACCTGTACGCAGGAAATAAAAGGTAATGTTGATAATATACTTTTATGACATGAGATCATTTGTATTATCGTATTTTCGTAATTATAAAAAAAAAAAAAGCACCCTAGATGTATTTCCCTCATGTTGGTGAGGGCAGTTAAATATTGTAGCACTCTGTAAACTTCTCTCCTGGGTTAGGTCCTATTACACAGGCCGATATGGGCCGTGAAAACGTGCGCCGACCAATGAGACATCTCGTTGATCAGCGCAAGTTTGCTCCTTTCACAAGGAGCAATGATTGCTTAGGTATGGGGACGAGCGATCGTTACTGTGATCGTTCATCCCCATACATTTTCATCATGTCAGCAGCACATCTCCCTGTTTACACAGGGAGATGGAGATGTGCTGCCGACAACGATAATATTTCATGCTGCTAAGGCTTCGTTCACATCTGCGTCAGGGTTCCGTTTTGGCGTTCCGTCGGAGCTTCCCGTCAGAACGGAACCCTGATTGAAACAAAGGGAAGCCATAGGTTTCCGTTTGCATCACCATTGATTGCAATGGTGACGGATCCGGTGCAAATGGTTTCCATTTGTCTCAGTTGTGCAAGGGTTCAGTCGTTTTGACGGAATGAATAGCGCAGTCGACTATGGTATGTTTCAGTCAGGGTTCCGTTCTGATGGGAAGCTCTGACGGAACAACATAACGGAACCCTGATGCAGATGTGAACGAAGCCTTAAAGAGGATCTGTCACTGGTTTATTAATGCCCTATCTCCTAATTAATGTATTGGGCTCTATGATGCTGATAACTGCAGTGTAAATTGTGTTTGAAAGCGTTTATTATCTGCAAATTTATGAGCATTTTTCTAAATATGCTAATTTGGCTATACTTCCCAAATGGAGGCAACTCTTTCTTTTCACCCTGGGCACGGTAATGTTTTCTGTATGACGCTGTCCAATCGTCAAGACAGTTCTCCTCTTTCCAGCTCAGCAACAAAGTGTGATCATATAGTACACAGCTTCCATTCCCAACTGTGTTTTCAGCTGGTGATACCGCCGGTTGTTTCACAGCCACACCTGCGATCCTGGTGGCATATGAAAGATTAGAGTCTCATCTTTCAGGGGGCGTGGCCTAGCAGCAGATGTAAGAGGACGTGTGTGGCTGGAGCTCCTGCTGTATTCATCCTGAAAGTACTGTTTATCCCTGAATTACCCGGTAATATTCACCAATCTGGAGGCTGGGAGGCTGGAGGAGTCGGTACCGCTTAATACAGCTGCAATGACCCGTTCTAAGAAGCAAAAAACGCCGCCGGTGAGTCCGGGGCCGAGAAGGCAAGATGGCGCCGAGGAGACTGAATGCAGGAGCAGGCACATGCGGTCTGAAGCGGCAGACAGGCTGGAGAGGTTTGCAAGAACCCCTCGTGCGAGCGGATCTGCAGCAGGCAAGACGCCGGCCGCTGGCAGTGGGAAGGCAGACAGCATGGCCTCAGGTTCCAGATACTCCGTGCTGGGAGAGGACTCGGTGAGTGAGGAGGAGGAAGAGCTGGGGAGTCAGCGGCGGGACAAGCGTGTGGAGGAGGATGGAGGCAGAAAGCATAGCAGGAGAGACAAGGTGAAGGAGCCTTCCCTTGCAGATATATTCGCTGCGGTAAAGCAGAACTCCTCAATTTTATCTGTGCTGACCGGGCAGGTGGGAAGCCTGAAGGAAGATATACTGCTGTTACGTAATGACTTACAGAAAGTGGCAGAAAGAACCACAGTTATTGAGGGGAGAGTGTCTGAAGTGGAAGATGTTCTGCCGGAGCTCAAGCGGGATGTGCAGTCTCAGTCCTTGGCGGTGGTGGCCCTGCAGGCTAAGGCGGATGATTTAGAGAATCGGTTACGCAGAAACAATGTGCGTCTGGTCGGAGTGCCGGAAAAAACGGAGGGCAATAACTCGGATGAGTTTTTTGAAAAATGGCTGCTGGAGCAGTTTGGCCGGGAAGAGCTGTCTCCTTTATATGCTGTTGAAAGGGCGCACAGAGTACCTACCAGACTGGGACCACCGGGGAGGCCCCCGAGACCGGTCTTAGTGAAGCTGTTGCACTACAAGGACAGAGATAAGATACGGAGGAAGGCAAGGGAACGGCAGGATATCTCCATCAATGGCGCCAAAATATCCTTTTATCCGGATTTCTCCGCGGATGTACAGAAGAAGCGGCTGCAATACTGGGATGTAAAGAAACGTCTGAGGAACTTGTCCATACCATACTCCATGATGTATCCGGCCAAATTGCGGGTGGTTGCTTTTGGGACTGCTTCATTCTTTGAGAACCCCAGAGAGGCTGCAAGATGGCTGGATAGCAATGAGGCACGGTTGCGGAGACCGGCGGGAGAAGAAGATGCGTGAAAGCCCGCCTGGGCGGTGAAGTCTGGAGCTATGTTGGCGTTTGCGGGACTGTAGCATATTATACGTTGTTATGCAGTTTTCCGAAGTGGGTGAACACCCTTGTCTGAAACACAGCAGGGTGGTATCCTTTTAACAAGAATGGCCGCACCTGTCGCTCTGACCCTTTTCGGAGGGAAGGTTTTGTTGGGGGGGGGAGGGGAGGAGGGAGGGAACGCACGCACGGCCTAATATCTTGACTGGAGCAGGCTGGAGGAGTAACAGATTTCTTAAAGATATGACGCCTGATGGGATCGGTTAAGTGTCTATCCTGGAACGTCCGGGGAATACGGGAAGCTAGGAAAAGGCAGGCAATCTTTAACTGGGTTAAACAGCAAAATGCCCTGATAGTGGGGCTGCAAGAAACGCATCTGACTAGAGAATCTGTATCCTTATTGCAGAGAGTTTGGATCGCACATGGGTTTCACTCATTTCATACGACTTATTCCAGGGGGGTGAGTTTGCTGATACACAGGAGTCTTCCCTTTGTCTGTCATTCGTCCTTTTCTGATGAGGAGGGGAGGTATGTGGGAGTGCACTGTACTATATATCACTGGGAGTGTATTCTGGTAGTGTTGTATATCCCTCCGCCTTATTCTAGCACTGTACTGAAACGAGTTACGGAGAAACTCTCCAGGTGGCCTGAGGTACCGTTAATTGTGATGGGGGATTTTAATGCAGTGATGGCTGAAGGGTTGGATAGGTTTCATAGAGGAGGAGGAGGGCAAAGAGGAGATCTGACCGCCTTTGGAAGATTAATGGAGGAATTGGGTCTGCAGGATATTTGGAGAGATAAACATCCAGGGGTGAGGCAGTACTCGTGTGCATCATCCACATTTCAGTCACTCTCGCGAATAGACTTGGTAGCATGCTCAGCTTCAGCGGTGCCGTACATAGTGCAAATAGAATATCTACAGAGGGCGTTGTCAGACCACTCTCCGATGGCGGTGACACTGGAAGTGGGTGTAAGGCATACCAGGAACCCCGGGAATTGGAAGCTGAATGCGTTTTGGTTAAGATTGATGGATGGCGGGGAAATACGGAACCTGATGAAAGAATATTTTAATTTTAATACTGAGTCAGTGCCGCGAGGGGTGTTATGGGACGCCATGAAAGCCTGGTTGAGAGGAGTATTCATTCAGCATATTAAACGAATTAAAACTAAATCTAGGCAGTTGGGAGAAAGTTTAGAGGATCGGGTGACAGAAACAGAAGGGAGACCTGTAGAAGAGGGCTCCGAGGAGACACTTAGACATTGGGTGGAGGCACAGACGTTGTTAAAAAATCACCAACTAACAATGGCGGATAATAAAAGACTATTCCTTAAACAGCAATATAATGAAGAAGGGGAAACGGCGGGGAGACTACTCGCTAGGATGGCAAAGCCGCATGGGAGTAATAATTACATTCATGGCCTTAGGGGGGAGGGGGGGCGGGTGGAGACAGACACGGGGCAAATCCTGCACATATTTCAGCGGTTTTACACTGACCTATATACATCCAAAGTGCATTACGACACACAGCAATTGGACGAGTACCTGGGAAACATTAATTTGCCTACCTTGGGCCGGGAGGACCGTGAAAGCTTGGAGGCCCCTATTTCACTGGAGGAGTTGGAACAGGCGATAAGGGATATGGCAAATGAGAAAGCTCCGGGTCCAGATGGGTTACCGGGGGAAATCTATAAGGAATATGGGACGGAACTAGCGCCAGAATATTTGAGTACTTTGCAGGATAGTTTTGACAGAGGTAAACTACCAGACTCCCTATATGAGGCTACGATAGTGGTTCTCCCAAAAGAGGGGAAAGACAGTCAATTACCGGAGTCTTACAGACCAATATCCCTGTTGACATCGGATGTCAAGATTTTGGCAAAGATATTGGCGCTGCGGCTGAACAGGGTGGTACAACATGTTGTACATGAAGACCAATCGTGGTTCATGCCCTCCAAATCGACGGCGGTCAACCTCAGGCGGCTGTTTTTAAATCTTCAGACGACACCGGATGAGCAAGGAGGAAGGGCGGTGCTAACGTTAGATGCCGCAAAAGCGTTCGACTGCGTGGAGTGGGGGTACTTATGGCGGGTAATAGAAAAGATGGGATTCGGCCCTAACTTCGTGAAGTGGGTACAGCTGTTGTATGTGGCCCCTACAGCCCGCATACGGGTGAATGGTGCAATGTCTGAGAAATTTTCACTGGCCCGGGGTACGCGACAGGGGTGCCCACTGTCACCATTATTATTCACCTTGGCGGTAGAGCCACTGGCGTGCCTCATAAGACAGGAGGAGCGCATAAGAGGCTTGCAATATGGGGAAATGGATGAAAAAATTTCATTATATGCAGACGATATTTTAATATATATGACGGACACTAAGAATACACTGCAGGTAGTAATGGATACGATCACAAGGTTTGGGGAGTTCTCGGGATTAAATATTAACTGGACCAAGTCACTTGACACGGTGAATATTGTAGATACTGGAGGGGGACTCCGGATTCCGATAGTCTCTGAATTTACGTACCTAGGGGTTAAGGTGACGGCTAGGGTCCAAGACTACATGTCTTTGAATGTCTCACCACTGCTGCTGAAGGTGAAACATAAGGTGGATGCCTGGAACAGGCTCCCGCTCTCTGCTCTGGGGAGGACTAATCTAATCAAGATGATCCTTATGCCTCAAGTTTTATACATTCTTCATAACTCCCCAGTATGGATACCTAAACACTGGTTCAGACGATTGCACAATCTCTTTCGGGATCTGGTATGGAAAAAAGGGGTTCCAAGGATTAAATTGGAGAAATTGCAATTGCCCAAAGACGAAGGGGGGGTAGCGCTGCCAAATGCCTGGATATACTACCTGGCTGCCCAGAGCCAACAATTTAAGGGATGGGAGGACACAGAGACTTGGGGCTCCAGTGCACGTTTATTGTCATATTTGGGGGGAGGACTCAACCCACTAGAGGGGCTGGAAGCGCATACTTTTAAGAGATTGGCGAGTGCTAAACCAACGTTACTCCTGATACATAAAATATGGTGGCAATGCAAACAGATCCTGGGAGTGGGAATGTGCACCAAATATACTCCTCTATGGCATAATCCGGTCCTGTGGGAATTATACCAATTAGAGGGCATGCAAAAATGGGAATTGGCAGGGGTTCGACGAATACAACACTTGTATGATGATAACGGGTTGAGATCATTTCAACAGTTGAAAGACCTATTTCCACTAGAGCACAATATGTTTTATCAATATTTGCAGATCCGTCATGCCTTACAGGCGCATGTGGTGGACCTGACGGTCTGTGCTCTTGGGGTCCTGGAGTATGTGGGAAGGGCTGACACGACCAAAGGCTTGATCTCAATGGCGTACAGGAGCTTACTGTCCAAACACCTGGGAAACCCAATGGTGCTGGTAAAAGCGAAATGGGAACAGGATGTTGGTCCATTGACTGAGGAGGAGTGGGAGGAGATATTAGCGTCCACATGTCACTTATCGCTCAGTCTAGCGCAGAGTAGATCACAACTCTTCCTGATACATAGAGTGTACCGCACCCCGTGGGTATTAAAACAGATGGGTATTCGAGCGGATGCTAAATGTCCTAGGTGCACGGAAGAGAAGGCGGACATACTGCATATGTTTTGGTCATGTGAGGCTCTGAGGACCCTATGGGGGGAAATATTGGATCTGATAAAGCAGGTGTATGGTCGGGAATTGGTGGCAGACCCTAAAGTTATGTTGTTGGGAGCGGTGGGAGAATTGGAGAGTGACAGAATGGCAAGCCTGGCAATTGCCAAGATATTATATCAAACAAGGAAATGCATTGCTAAACACTGGCTGGATGCGGAGCCACCAGGGATGAGGGAAATTGTAGGAATGTTGAACTATAATATCCTGATGGAGCATAAGATATTTTCTAAAAGGGGTACGGAAAAAAAATTTGAGAAACAATGGAGCAGATGGTTGGCCTGTCCCGAGGTGCTGTCACCTGAACTAAGCAGAATAAGGCCTCATTTACACGAACATAATATACGCGCGTGCGACGCACGCATGTCGTACGCACCTATATTAGTCAATGGGGCAGTTTAGACGATGCGTGAATTGCGCTCAGCGCGTGTGCGCAGAAAAAAACTCACGACATGTTCTATAATCGTGCGTTTTTCGCGCACTCACCACGCATGCCGCACGGAAGCACTTCCGTGCGAACTGCGTGATTCGCGCAAGAGCTGTCAAACTCCTGAATGTAAACAGGAGTTTACAAACATTCTGTTTACAAACATCCAAACGGAGTGTCAAATTCGAGATGAGCGCACCGAACTTCACCGGGTTCGACCAAACTCGTTTTGACCGAAACCGGTAAAAAATGTTCGGGTACGCGACGTCAGGAGACAGTCACTGTCCACGGTGCTGAAAGCGTTAAACTGGTTCAGCACCATGGACAGTGACTTCCGCTCCGAAAATCCATGAACCTGTAAAAAAAAAAAGACGTTCTGACTTACCGATAACTCCGGTCCGACCTCCCGGGATGACAGTTAAGTCCAAGTGACAGCTGCAGCCAATCACAGGCCAAGCACAGGCTGCAGCCAATCACAGGCTGCAGCGGTCTCATGGACTGCGGCGTCATCCTGGGAGGTGGGGCCGGATGACAAGAGAGGGACGCGTCACCAAGGCAACGGCCGGGAGCCCGGACTGGGGGAAGCAGGAAGTTCTTGGTAAGTATGAAAGTCTTTTTTTATTCACAGGTTGGTGTATATTGTGTTCGGCATTCACTGTCGAGGGTGCTGAAAGAGTTACTGCCGATCAGTTAACTCTTTCAGCACCTTGGACAGTGACGGACGTCGACTAGCCTCATCTCTATGATGGCGGCTGCGCGAAAATCACGCAGCCGCGCATCATACACGGATGACACACGGAGCTGCCAAGTGCCTTTTGCGCGCGCAAAACGCAGCGTTTTTTGCGCGCGCAAAACGCACACGCTCGTGTAAATGAGGCCTAAGGGCGAGAGTCGTCTGAGGAACTGGAGGTGATAGAGTCTGGAGCAAAAAGGGGTGGTGGGGAAATTGGATAAGAGAAATGTGCTCTGACCAGGAATGGTACTAGAAACAAAGGGCGGAGATATAGTGGGGGGCCGTGCGGGGAGGGGGGAAAGGGGGGAAGTTGGGGATTTCCTGATATGTTGTCACTATTGTATACGATGTTGGAAAATTGAAATGTGAATGTGACTGTGTTATTTCATTTCTGTGTTCGTATCAATAAAATTGGTTTGATATAAAAAAAAAAAGAGTCATCTTTCATATGCCACCATTGTTCTAGGTGGTCCACAGCCAGAGATATGGCTATTTGAAGTGATCCCCCTTCCCTCCAGCCCCACTCTCTCACACTGTGTGAAGCAGCTTCATGCTGATTGGACAGCGTCAGAGGCTGTGAGGTAGCTCCAACTCAGGAGAATCGCTGGCATTGACACCCACTTGTTTAGAACAGTCTCATTTGCATATTTAGAAAAAAGCTCATAACTTTTAAAATAATAAACTTTTTCGCACACAATTTTCACTAGCATTATCAGTGTGACAGCGCCTATTTGATTAGCTAGGAGATTGGGCATTACTCAACTAGTGACAGAGCTTCTTTAACCCCTTCCCGACCACCCCACGTAGATTAACGGGCTGCAGCGCTGGTCCTTGTGCCTGCAGCCCGTTAATCTACGTGTGCTCGTAATAGAGTGCAAAGGCACTCCCTGCAGCCGGGGATTTTTCAGTACTGGCTGCAACTAGCAGGCTTCGTACTGTGGGAAGACATCGGGTGGGATCACAGCCGTGATCCCCACCGATTAACCCCTTAAATGTGGTGGGCAATAGCGACCGCCGCATTTAAGGAGTTACAACAACATCGGCACCGCGCTACGCGATTTCTGCAGCCATTCCGTTGAAAGACAAAGGCTTTCCGCTGCAGCAAAAACACACCATTTCCTACGGTCTTTACGGCAGAAAATGGTGCGTAAATTGCTGTGTTTTTTCCAATGTTAGGAGATGGAGACATCTCCTCTGAAAAACTCAGCAAATCTGCATACTTTCCGTAGCAGGAATTGACATGCTGCGGTCTGAAATATATGCACCGCAGTCAATTTTGGTGCGGTAATCTTACGCAGCGTGTGGATAGGATTTGTTAAATCTCATCCACTATGCTGCTACTGTTTTCTGCTGCGTTTTTTCCGGCCGAAATTCCGTCCGGAAAAACATGGCAATTCCGTTACGTGTGGACGAGCCCTAACAAAGGCCTTGGGTCTGCCATCTACGGAAGGCGATTAGGTCCTTCTAGGGGCTGGACCTAATCCGCTGCCTGTCAGTATCAAACTTACAGGTATAATACCCTGCAATACAGAAGTATTGCATGGTATTATAACAATGATCCAACAGTTGGATCTTCAAGTCCCTAGTGTGACTAAAAAAAAATTGTATAAAAAAAGTAAAAGTTCAAAGCAATAAAATTAAAAAATCTCCCTTTTTCCCCCCCTATAAAGTCCTTTATTTTTAGAAGAAAAGAAATAAACTATCCTTCATTGGTATCCCGCGTCCATATTTCATTAAATATTATATCCCGCACGGTGAACATCGAAAATAAAATAATTAAAATACAATACCAGAATCGCTATTTTTAGTCACTTCGGCCCCCAAAAATTGAATACATAAGGATCAAAAACTACAGTTTGTTCTGCAAAACACAACTGTGGGACCAAAATGCTCACTTTACCACTTGATAAATTATTTTAGGGCTGTAGTTTCCCAAATGGGGTCACTTTTGGGGTTGTTTCCACTGTTTTGGTATCTCAGGGACTTTGCAAATGTGACATGGCACCCGAAAACCATTCCAGCAAACCTGAGCTCCGAAAAGCCAAATAGCGCTCTTTCCCTTCTGAGCCCTGCCATTTATCCCAACAGCCGTTTATTGCCACATATGGGGTATTGCCGTAATCAAGACAAATTGCTTTACAAATGTTGTTTTTTTTTTTTCTCTCTTATGCCTTCTAAAATTGATAATTTCTACATTTTATTGGAAAAAAATTACGATTTTCATTTCCACTGTCTAATTCCACAAGTTCAGCAAAAAACCTGTGGGGTAAAATTTCTCACTATACCCCTAGATAAATTCCTCGAGGGGTGCAGTTTTCCAAATGGTGACTTTTTGGGGGTGTTTTCACTGTTTTGGCCCCACAAGACCTAAAGTATATTCTAATAATATTCTGAGGCCGGTGCTTTAGTCCAGCACACTAGGGCCACATGTGGGATATTTACAAAAACTGCAGCATTTGGGCAATAAATATTGAGTTGCATTTCTCTGGTAAAACCTTCTGTGTTACAGAAAAAAATGGATTAAAATAGGTTTTCTAAAAAAAAAATGAAATGTATAAATTTCACCTCCACTTTGCTGTTATTCCTGTGAAACACTTAAGGGGTTAAATGCAGTTAAATGCTGTTTTGAAAACTTTGAGGGGTGTAGTTTTTAAAATGGGGTGATTTATGTGAGTTTCTAATATATAAGGCCCTTAAAGGAACAGTGTCACCACAATTTTTTATTAAATTTTTTATTAAAAACGTTTGGATTAATTTGTGTGTTTGTGTGTTACTTTTTTTTATTTTTACAGTTTTTCTTCCCTATGGGGGCTGCCATTTTTTTTTCCATTTCTGTATGTGTCGATTAACAACACATACAGACATGGAATACGGCAGCTCCAGTCCCATAGGGACTGCGAACGGGGCCCGTTCCATCCACTTTCGTGTACGCCGCTGTGTGGGAACGGCGCATGCGCCGCTCCCACACAGTTCAATTTGAAATGCGCGCCGTCCGGCGCCATTTTCCTGTGGACCGGAAGTCGCGGCCGGACAGTAAGATTACTACTTCCGGTCGCGGCTTCCGGACTTGTGCACATGGAGCAGCGGCAGCAGACGGAGCGGATGGACCGGAGGGAGCGGCGGCGACTGGAGCAGGTAAGTTATTTCTATGTATGTTCGTGTTTCAGTGTGTTTACTACTGTATGTAAACCTACTACACTGTGTGTTAGCTCAAAAAATGGCGACACACAGTGTAGGAGGTTAGACCGTTCAAACCCCTCGTTTATCCTGGCACTAGCCAGGATAAAGGAGGGGGGGGGATTCTGAGATCTCACTAGAGCGAGGGATTTTTACCCAATTTTGCAGCATAAAGCAATGTGGTTGCTTTACCACATGCAATGCTGCAGTTTTGGGAATGGCTCCATCTAGTGACCAGTGCTGGGAAATATTATAAATTGAATCCAATTTATAATATTTCCTGACTCGTGAAAAAAAAATAAAAAATTAGAACAATGTTTAATCACCTATACACTAACTGTTTAATTAAAATAAAAAAAACATGTTTTGCTGGCAACACATTCCCTTTAAAGCCATTTCAGAACTGAACTGGTCCACAAAAACTAGGTTTTAGAAATTTTCTTGAAAATGTGAGAAATTGCTGGTAAAGTTCTAATCCTTGTAACGTCCTGGATTAATAAAAGGATGTTCAAAAAATCGACACATACAGAAATGGAAAAAAAAAATGGCAGCCACCATAGGGAAGAAAAAGTTCTAAAATAAAAAAAAGTAAAACACAAACACACAAATAAATATAAAAGTTTTTAATAAAACACTAAAATCAAACTGATGTAAAAAATTTTTTTTCCGTGACACTGTTCCTTTAAGAGAATAATAAATAAAAGCCACTGGGGTCATTGTCCTATACCAAAGGGCAACTGGGGTCATTGTCATATACCAAAGGGCAAATGACTGACAACCTGGGGCTTTCATTCTGTCAGATAAAATACATATTTTTGATTTATTTGAGAGAAAAATAAGTAAAAGAGGAAACTGCACTGTCATAAACTCTACTGAGTTGGTGAGGAACCTGTGCTGATATCCCCTCTCTCTGTTCTAATATCAGGCAAGGGCTGTTTCATATGCTTAAGATCATCTACATATTCAAATCATTGGTGACCAAAATAATTTTAAGACTCTGCCAAAAGTATTTTCCTTTGAAATGACAATTCATTCTTCTTTTATTAAACTGATAATCTGCTTTGCGTGTGATATTTATCAACAAAGATGTTTTCCATTGTGACTGTCATATTTATCTAGAGCTTACAGTAGCGGCTGTCATTGCCATTTACTATATCTAGCAGGGTTATTCAAGAGATTTATTACGTTTATTTTGCATGCTTATTATTGGTACATATTATTCTGCTATTTCTTCTGTGCAGAGATTCCGTTATTTACAATGGGTTGATAATTCAAATGATTGTTTCAAGGACATCAGCGCATCATATTTCTGTACACTATATGCATTTTTTTTTTTTTTAAATAAACCGGTTAATCAGTGTGATTTTGTGTAACTTAATTTTTAATAAAAACTAATTATAATTTTTACTTTTTGAGATACAGCTGCTCTGTATTCTATATAACTGTATTGTTTGCTATGACCTGAATCCGTCGGCTGTGTTCACACTGAGTTTTTTGCAGGAGGAAAATTCCTCCTGCAAAAACTGCTCCAGTAGGTTTTTGCACAGTGGTTTGACAAAAACTCGTCAAAACACTCGTCGAGGTTTTTTTTTCCTCTTTCTGACTCATTGTAATGGGTTTTGGAGGCGGAAACTGCCTCAAAGATGGGTCATGTTGCTTCTTTTTACCACGACGAGTTTTTTTTACTTGTGGTAAAAAAACTCGTCTGCCTCCCATTGAAATCAATGGGAGGCATTTTCGGGCGGTTTTTGAGGAGTTTTTTGGCGTGGTTTCTGCCCCAAAAAACTCGTCAAAAAACTCCGTGTGAACAGTGGGTCCTGCGTGTCTTTGACATGTAGGATCGACCTGTAATCTATCACGGCTAAATTCATTATTTAGCTGTGATAGATTACAGGTGAATCCTGCATGTCAGAAACACACAGGACCCGCTTTCACTGAAACAGTGAGTCCCAGACCTGACTGGAGCAGGATTTAGCGAGCAATACAGCTGCTCTGTATAGAGAATACAGAGCAGCTGTATCTCAAAAAGTTAAAATTATTTTGAATAAAAGCTAATTATAAAGTTACACCAATCACACTGAACTGTTTATTTAAAAAAAATCCCTATCAATTGTTTACATAGCCTTTAACCCCTTAATGACCAGCCTATTTTAGACCTTAATGACCAGGCCATTTTTTAAGTTTTTCCATCGTCGCATTCCAAGAGCTATAACCTTTTTATTTTTGCGTCGACATAGCTGTATAAGGTCTTGTTTTTTGCGGGACAAGTTGTATTTTTTAATAGCACCATTTTGGGGGACATATTATTTATTGATTAACTTTTATTTGGGGGGAAATAGAAAAAAACCTGAAATTTTGCCACTCTTTTTCGCGTCTTAAATCTACGCCGTTTACCGTGTGATATAAATAACACAATAACTTTATTCAGCGGGTTGTTACGATTGCAACAATATCAAATTTGTATAGGTTTTGTATGTTTTACTACTTTTACACAGTAAAAACGCTTTTTTTTCAAAATTATTTGTTTTTGTGTCCCCATATTTGAAGAGCCATAACGGTTTTATTTTTTCGCTAGGGGACTATAATATGCGATTCTCAGATCGCATTTATAATACACTGCAATACTTTTGTATTGCAGTGTATTACTGCCTGTCCGTTTAACACGGACAGGCATCTGCTAGGTCATGCCTGCGGCATGATCTAGCAGGCATTCACTCCAGGCAGACCTGGGGGCCTTTATTAGACCCCCGGCTGCCATTGGAGACACAGACACTCGGCGATCGTAGCTCCCTCCCTCTCTCCAAAACCACTCAGATGCTGTGCTCGCTATTGAGCACCGCATCTGCGGGGTTAAACGGGTGAGATCGATACTAATATCGATCTCACCCGGCAGAGCAGGGACGCTCCCAGCCCTCAGCTGCCTCTGGCAGCTGAGAGCAGGGAGATTTGACAGCTCCCTGCTCTGTTAACTTATTCCGATGCCACAACGTAAAAAGTCTATGGCATCGGAATAAGACCCGTTAGTGACCGATGTAGAAACACGATAGTTAACCCCTTCCCGTCGTAAACAACTTTCAGATTTAAATTTTAATTTTTTCCTCCCCATCTTCCAAAAGCCATAACTTTTTTATTTTTCTATCGATATAGTCCTATGAAGGCTTGATTTTTGCGGGACGAGTTGTAGTTTTTCGTAGCACCATTTATTGTGCCATATAATGTACTAGAAAACGGGAAAAAAATTATTTGTGGGGTACAAAATGAAAAAAAAACAGCGATTCCTCCATTGTTTTTTGCGCTTCGTTTTTAGTTCACTGTGCAATTAAAACAACATGTTAATTTTATTCTGCGGGTCAATACGATTACGGCGATCCCAAATATATATAGTTTTTTCTATATTTTACTACTTTTACAAGGAAAAAACTAAGTGTAAAAAATGTTAATTTATTTTGTTTCGCCAAATTCTGAGAGCCATAACTTTTTTATTTTTCCGTCGATTAAGTGGTATGAGGGCTTATTTTTTGCGGGATACGTTGTCGTTTTTGTGACGTTAGGATCATGAGACTGTAGTCCTTTACATGGTAATCTCGCCCACGGAAATATTGCTGCATAGAGCTGGGCACCATAATGAAAATAAAAAATAACTACTTCTGGGCTTTGGGGGCATCATCTGGTGACCATTCAAACACATACAGGTACTTTTCTGTGTTTTTCAAGCTCAGTATGTTATCATAACTACAATCACCTCTGTTTATAAGTGCTTGTCAACGTTTAAATACAGAATGGGGGGAATTAATTAAGACTGCCGTTTTATACGCCAGTCTTAGGCCCCATGCACACGACCGTATTTTTTCCCTCCCGTAAATACGGGTCCTTTGTCACCCATATTCCACCCGCATTTACGGACCCATGCCTGTAAATACGGGTCCGTTGTCACCCGTATTCCACCCGTATTTACGGACCCGCTTTCTCTGCTATATTGCACTGCACTAATCGGCAGACCCTTCTCTCTATCCAGCACTGATAGAGAGAAGAGGCTGCTGATCAGTGCTGGATAGAGAGAAGGGGCAGCCCTTTCGGGCAGAGTTTCTGCAGCGGAACGCAGTGATAGAAAGAAAAAAGTCTATACGTACCCCGGCTGTTGTCTTGGTGACGCGTCCCTCTTTTGACATCCAGTCCAACCTCCCTGGATGGCGCGGCAGTCCATGTGACTGCTGCAGTCTGTGATTGGCTGCAGCGGTCACATGGGATAAAGCGTTATCCCAGGAGGCCGGACTGGAGGAAGAACCAGGGAGTTATGGGTAAGTAACTTTTTTTGTTGCAGGTTTTTGAAGGAAACATTAGAAATCTATATTGTGATCGCCGCGCATGGTACTCACTGTCCAGCGGTAGTCACTGTCCAGGGTGCTGAAAGACTTACTGCCGATCAGTGCAGCCCCTTCTCTCTATCCAGCACTGATGGTTTAACTCTTTCAGCACCTTGGACAGTGACTATCCCCTGACGTCGCCTAGCAATGCTCCCGGGTACCTTCCCATAAGCAAATGGGAAGGTACCCGTGGCCAATAGAAGTCTATGGGCCCGCAATTATGGGCCGTAATTACGGGTGGTATTACTGTCATGTGCATGGGGACTTAGCCCCCTAAGGGCCGGGCCAATTTTGGCCTTGAGGACCAGAACAATTTCTGGATTTTTCTTCTTTGCTTCCTGGTGCTCATAACTTTTTTTTTTTTACGTAGCTATGTGAGACTATGTGAGACTTTGTTTTTTGCAGGACAAGTTGCATTTCATGTAGGTGCCATTTTTTGGTACATTTATAGTATCGTTACATTTTATTTTCATTTGTATTTTGGCAAAAATTCTGAAAAAAAGCACTTGCACTGCAGTTTTTATTTATTTATTTATTGTTACAGCATACACCGATGATCCTAAATGATGCTATAAATATGCTATAAATAGGTTGTTTATTTGCATTTGTGTGTATTTTTTAGACATCTTTTAACATTTTATTTAATATATACTGTACTGGCATAATTCTAGATGCCAGTACATTAGCCTGTGTGCTAATTGTACACAGGCAGTTGTTAGGACATACCGAAGTATGCCCTATTAACAGGAAATATGGTCAGACCGCCCTGTGGTCCTTCAATGGGCCCTGGGCTGTCTACCCGTAGAAGGTATGTTCTTAGATTACGTCACAGGGATACCCTGTGACGAGATCAAAGGGGAGTCCCACCACTCACTCTTCCCTTTTGAATGCTGCAGTCATCTTTGATCGCGACATTCACGGGGTTGACGACGGAGGTTAGAAGTTTCTGTGATCTGTACCATTAGAACGGGACTGTGGCTGTGTATTACAGCCGTTGCCCCACTCATGAACGCACGGGCAAAGACCAGGCAAGAGGAGCAAACATAAGACATTCAACAAAGACACCAACGATAACACTGAAGGAGCTCCAAAAATCCACAGCGGAGATGGAACTATCTGTCATAGTCACAGCTTCATACTCTGAGGACGCCTTTATATCAGCATGGACTGGAAAACTGGTCAGGATTGAAGGAAAGATGGATGGCATTAAATACAGGGAAATTCTTGATACGCCACACAACCCATCTAACTTAAAGGAGTTGAAGCAGTGTTGTCTGGAAGAATGGACAAAAATCCCAGTGTCTAGGTGTGATAAGCTTATCGAGACAAACCCCAAGAGACCTGTGTAATTGAAGAAAAAAGGAGGCTCCACCAAGTATTGACTTTCAGGGGGTTTTGTCTGTTTGTGTCACAATAAATAGAATATCTTGCACCTTCAAAGTAGTTGTGTAAACAAAATGGTACAAACCCCGCAAAAATCTATTTTAATTCAAAGTTGCAATGCAACAAAACAGGAAAACCTCCAGGTGGGGTGGGGGGGGGGGGGTGAATACTTTCACAAGGCACTGTATAACAATACAAGTTTGCTACCTGTAAATCAATGTTTTGCCTTTAATGTTTGAGTATTGTTTATCTTACCCATCCTGATGTCCCAGTATGTATTATTTATTAAACCAAAGAAGAAATCTTGATATAATAATATTTAATCAAAATAATTTTATTTCATCAAAACAAATAATTTAATACACATAAATACAAGAATAATTAAATAAAGATACAAAAATTAAACCCCCCTCCCAAGTATATACTATAGACAATTAAAATAACATAAAATATATGCCAGGTGTATAATAATGGATAAAGATGGTAAATATGGTAAATGTAATGGTATCAAGTCCTCATGCAGAAAAGCATGAACCCTTAAGGAAGGATAGAAAAGCACTGTATGTCTATGTGCACGAACTGCATCAGAGCACCAGAGAGCTGATATGAATAATGCTGTAATCACAAGTCGCTCCAGTGCCAATGATGCACTGATGTGAGTAAAGAGACAAGCACTGAAACAAGAAGGGAAGAAATATCGACTGCAATGAGTGGACTATACCTGCAGAGGACATGATGGAAGAAATGATACACCTGGACACCGAGCACCTCGACGCGCGTTTCGCAACCTTCGTCAGGAGGTGTGCTACTACACTGACAGCTGGAGTTTAAATCCTATGGACACGGAGGCAGGTAACCAATGATGTGCGGCAGGGAAAAACCACTCCCACTGAAGTAACCAGCATCGCGCCGTCATTATTGACGCACACCGATGCGTGTCAACCATGGGAGTGATGCGGTTCACACCTGAGAACGGAGCGGGTCAAGCCCCTCAGCCCATTAGTGACCGTGCAGTTTATCATGATAAACGGCGGGTAACTATAACAACGCCATAACACATCAACACGGCATGAATTAACATCTAGATTTAGTCCATCAGACAAATCCCTGAATCAATCCGGAACCCCCATGTCATACATAGAATCAAAAAAAGAATTACTACAGACAGAACATTAGTATATGTTAATCAATGCTATTCAAAAAATGTTCTAAAATAAATAAATAGCATTATTCATTCCAATAAGAGTACATAGAAGAACAACGATCAAACATGATGTATAAAAGGATGGTACTAAATAACTATCAAAAATCAATTAAACTAATACCTATACTTATTACACCAACTCATAAAGTGATAGTTCCATAACGAAACATAAATATAAATGTGTAAAAACATAAATTAATTATATTTCTGATATTATATATATATATATATATATATATATATATATGGCGAAATATACAAATGGACAATTATAATGCAAAAATATATACACATATATATATATATATACATACATGTGTGATGAATAATGTAAATAATAAGTGAATATTTATAAATAATTACAGGAACAATTATTGGAAAAATTATAAAATAAAATAAAATATAAAAACAAAAATTGTACAAATAATATATAAAAAAAAAAAAAATTTTTTGCCTTTAATGTTTGAGTATTGTTTATCTTACCCATCCTGATGTCCCAGTATGTACCCTGTAAACTGGTAAAACACAGGATTTTTATAGGTTTACAAGTGCAAAGGAGAGAGCAAAACACCTCCAATTATATAGACTTCGCCAAATCTCTACATAAACCACATCATTTACTTTTACATAGGGAGGTTTAGGGCTTAGTGATAGTATTCTTGTCATACTCCTGCTGGTCTAGAGTAGTTTTGTGGTTAATACCTAATATAGCTGTTGGTTCTAGGTGAGGTAGGGGTTAATAGTAATATACACTATACATGGCGGTAATGGGTTAATATCTTATATTTCTGGGTGTCTATGGTGCTTTAGTGGTTGCAATTATATTATATAATGTTATGATATTACTTAGGATGTTGCAGGGGTTAGTGGTGGTCTCAGGCAGGAAACTGTACAGATGTGTCCTCCCTTAAATCTTCTTCAAACATAACATATCCCGAGATGTGTGAAGCGAGATGTTAAACAAACATGTAAAAAAAATATACCTTGACGCATGTCATTCGCCACCTATAGGCTCCCATGTTAAATGTATAGGTTTAACATATACTTTTTTTTACTGGATGGCTGTGATGGATGCCTCTGATTGATGTCATTCGTCAGCCATCTGTAGCTTATAAAATTCCATGTTAATAAAAGGTATATGTTAACGTATACGTTTTCCCGCGGAATGGCACGAGAATATATTGAATAGGTATCATGACAAATTGTATAACTTTTATTCAATTCAATAAAAGTTAAGGGCGGAAACAACTGTACCTATATGTTTTTGTTTGTTTTTTCTTTTTATAAAGTGCTCCAAATCCCCTAGTTCCATTCAGACATCTGTAGTGTAACATGATAAAATTCTGTTTTCCTGCAGCTGCCGCTAGGCAGAGCTCACTATATAAGGTTTCTATTTTAGGCCCTAATGACCAAGCAATTATTTTTTTCGTTTTTGTATAGTCACATTCAAAGAGCTATAACTTTTTTATTCTTCCGTCAACATAGCTGTATGAGGACTTTGTTCTATGCATTTTAAATTCACACCGTTCCCTGTGCGGCATAAATAACAAGTTACCTTTATTCTATGGGTCGGTACGATTACGATGATACCACATATGTAGATGTTTTTAATGTTTTACTACTTTTGCACAATAAAAACTCTTTTGAACTAAAATTATTTGTTTTTGCATCGTCTCTTTCCAAGAGCTGTAATTTTTTTGATCTTTCTGTCAATGTAGTGATATGTGGGCTTGTTTTTTGCTGGACAAGACATAGTTTTGATTGGTACTGTTTTGGGGTACATGGAACTTATTAACTTTTATTATGACTTTTTGGGGGACAATGGAAAAAATGGCAATTTCGCCATTGTTTTCTGAGAGTTTTTCTTAATGTGTTCACTTTGCGGTTTAAATTACATTAACTTTATTGTTTGGGTCATTACGGTTGCAGATATACCATATATGTGTAGTTTTATTTGTTTTTTACACTTTTACTAAATCCACTTTTTTACTGTCATTTTTATTAATTATTTATATTTCACATTTAATACTTATTTTATTAGTCCCTCTAGGGGACTTCACTGTGAGATCTTTTGATCACTGCTATAATGCTTTGGTATACTTAGGCTAATAATGCTTTGGTATACTATCAGTGTAAATCTGACAGGCACATCCTAATAGGCATATGCCCTGGGAAGACCTGGCCCCCGGCTGCCATGGCACCCCATCGGAGGCCCGTGATTGCATTTGTGGGCCACCGATGGGTGAGAGAGGGAGCTCCCTCTCTCTGTAAATGATTTAAATGCCACAGTTGCTATTGACCGCGGTATTTAACGGGTTAAAAAAACACGATCTAAGCAATTTTCGATCGTGGCCGTTGGAGCAGGAGCCCGGCTGTCTGATGACAGCCAAGACCCGGCTCCAGTCATGCAGTACTTAGGCCAGGCCGTCGCCTTTTCACGGCGGCCCAGTCTAAGGCCTCTTAGTGACCGCCGTGAAAAGGCGTATTGGTGGTCACTAAGGGGTTAACTAAACCCGAGGTGCGTCCATGGTGAAGAATTAAAGGGTTATTCTTATCACAGAAATTGATGGCTTATCGCTAGAATTTGTCACCACTTTCTGATCGGTGGGGGTTGGACTGCCAGGACTTGCACTGATCCTGAGAATGGGTTTGGCATTGGGTTGTATTACATAGCCACTTAAGGTAATAATTATTAAAAGCAACTGGACTCAGTCATATACCATGAGGTATTAAAGAGTTACTCCAATTAGAGAAAGTGATGGCATATCACTAGGATATGCCATTACTTTCTGATAGATGTTTTAAAGGCGATGTACACCTTTGAAATGGTTGTTGTTTTTTTTGTTTTGTTTTTTAAATTCCTATCTGTGTTTTGTTCAACTTTTCAAATACTTTTTACTAAAAATTATTTTTACTTTTTTAGATACAGCTGCTTTGTATCCTGTATACAGAACAGCTGTATCTCGCGTTGAGACCTGAATCCTTCAGGTAAGCGGGATGACAGGTTCAATGTCAGTGGCTCCTACGTGTGTCTGACATGCAGGATCGTGCTGATATCGATCACATCTAATTCCATAACTTAGATGTGATCAACAACAGGTGGATCCTGCGTGACGCGCTGACACTGAACCCGTCAGTTCCGCTGACCTGACAGATTCAGGTCCCAACGCAAGATACAGCTGTTCTGTATACAGGATACAAAGCAGCTGTATCTCAAAAGTATTTAGAAAGTTGCACAAAACACACTGATTGAAATCAATTTATTTTTTTAATAAAAATGTCTAAGGTGTGCATAGCCTTTAATTGCCGGGTCCACCACCAATTCAGAGAATAAAAGAGCCTAAGTTTTAAGTGAATGGAGCTGTGCTGTAGTTCCATAATACCACACATTTACCATTTGTCTCTGGTTCACGTGAGGTGCGGAAATCTATAAATACTTTTAGAATGGATTATACGTTATACTGATACAATAATTAAGCATCTGGATAATATCCACATAACTCACTCTATTCATATTCCTGTGTGTAGACATTATTTGATCTTTAGAACTAAAGAGGTTAAGCATTTTATTTGGCTGTGTGTGCACTATAGTGTCATATTTTTTTGCATTTTATATGTTGCAGAGCTGCTTTCAAATGCTGGTGTCAAGCCCTTGATGAAACGCTCAACATGTCTGATGCACTTAATTCATGGCAAGAGCCTGATAGCTCCCCAGACGGCATAAGCAATGGAAGAGGTAAAGATTACAGTGAGAAATTTCTCTCCCGAGCGGGAATTTGGGGTTGTCTGCTGGCTGCCGTCATAGCTGCTAAAATGTCTCGGTAAGTATTGAAGAAAAAAACTTCTTGATTTATTTTTATTTATCACGTAATGTTCAGTGCCCAGAGGGGAGCAATAAAAGCTTCTCCTGGTACATACAGAAGAAATAAAATGTTACAATATAGGAAGGGAAAACTTCTCCTTAGCAGCAGATATTTTGTTCTTGTTTAAAGCATAAACCCCATATTTTACCCACTAAACACCAGATTTTGTTTAACCCTTAATAGAATCCATGTTATAGTGTAAAAGGAAGTTATCTATATTTCTGCTTCCAATACCACATCAAGTTATGACTATAAACTCTGCTAAACAGCATTATATTTGCCTGGGGAATTCCCTATGATGTGATCACTTGTCTAGGATCATACATTAGGACAGAGAAAAATCTTTTTCTATGCTTATAAACAGTCATTTAATTATTCATTGACCTTGTTTAGCTGAAAAGTTTGTATTTAGTCTTGCTTGCCATAACAAAACATATTCTTAAAATTGTGTGAATCTGTCTATATGGACAGACGCTATTTCAATGGATTTATATGTTGCTCTTTCTACTTAAGATTGGGAAGACTCACGGTAGCAAAAGAGTAAGGGTCCTATTACACGGCCCGACATGGGCCCTGTAAACTGGCGCCAATCAACGAGACAGCTCGTTGATCGCCACTGGTTTGCTCCTTTCACAAGGAGCTATGTATGGGGATGAACGCTATTTACTTAGATCGCTCGTCCCCATACATTATTATCATGTCGGCAGTACATCTCCCTGTTTACACAAGGAGATGTACTGCCGACAATGATAAAATTATGCTGCCTTAACGATACAATCAGCTGATGAAGGAGCGTTTACTCATTCATCGGCTAAGCGTTGCCCTGTTTACAAAGGGCAATTATTGTGAACGAGCGTTTTGTGAGCGCTCGTTTGCCCAATAATTGGCTGGTGTAAAAGGGCCCTAAAAATTTTTTTTTGCTCAACATATCCGGTGGCAGATTCAACATGTGCTTTAACATGGGCCAATGATCGGACAAATGAGCGTTCATATGAACGCTCGTTCCCAATCATTGCCCTGTGTAAACAGAGCACCGATCAGCCGCTGAACAAGAAAACACTCTTTCATCGCCTAAGCGTATCTTTTGTGCAGCACAAAATATTATCGTTGTCGGTAGCACATCTCCCTTTGTAAACAGGGACATGTGCTGCAGACATGATGGAAATGTATGGGGACGTACGTAACCAAGCATTGCTCCTTGTGAAAGGAGCAAATGAGCGCCTATCAATGAGCTGTCTTGTTAATCGGCTCTCGTTTTCACAGCTCATATTGGCTCACGTAAAAGGACACTCAGCTCATCCAAATTAGCAGCTGACACACTTTTTTTGGCGTCCCTTATCTCGATAGAAACAATAGGCTGAAACAGGAAGAATCCAACCTATCTAATCTATTTTTCTCTCAAATATGGTTTGGTAATCCCCATAGATTATGGACCAATATCTATCGTGTATAGACCGCTTTAAATGGACAGTATCATGATTTTCTTTTTTATTATTAATTTGTGTTTTTATTTAATAAAATATTATATTGACTTTATTACATTTTTCACACACAGTTTTTTTTATTGACACTTTCTTACTGTACTGGGGGCTGCCATGTTTTATTTCATTTGTGTATGTGTCTATTAACGACACATACAGAGATGGAATACGGCAGCACAGTGCATAGGATACAATGAACGGGAGCCGTCCATTGCCTCTGCCATCTGGCTCTGTACTGCGCTGACGCAGTTCAGAGTCACACAGCAGGGAAGCTGGTTTGAAGGGAGATAGCAGGCGCCATTATGAAGACCGGCCGCACTGCAGGTAAGGTGTGAGTGTCTGTCTGTCTGTCCCGCCCTCTCTCTCATAGGCCCCCTATCATGACCCCCGACGATTTTTTTGGGCGCATGAATGTTGCGATCACCCAACAAACGAGCATTTGTCTGATTGCTGCCTGTTTACTAGTGGCAATGATGGGGAATATATTCTCTATCTGACAACTACTTAGAACTTTGCCTAAGATGGATGTACTTTCTTAGTGGTTCAGATGTATACAGTACCCCAGGGTTCAGTGCTGGGACCACTATTATTCAACTTATTTATTAATGATCTAGAGGATGGGATTAATAGCACTATTTTTATTTTTGCAGATGACACCAAGCTATGTAATATAGTTCAGTCTATGGAAGATGTTCGTGAATTGCAAGCAGATTTAAACAAACTAAGTGTTTGGGCATCCAGTTGGCAAATTAAGTTTAATGTAGATAAATGTAAAGTTATGCATCTGGGTACCAACAACCTGCATGCATCATATGTCCTAGGGTGAGCTACACTGGCGGATTCACTTGTTGAGAAGGATCTGGGTGTACTTGTAAATCATAAACTAAATAACATCATGCAGTGTCAATCAGCTGTTTCTAAGGCCAGCAAGATATTGTCGTGTATTAAAAGAGGCATGGACTTGCGGGACAGGGATATAATATTACCACTTTACAAAGCATTAGTGCAGCCTCATCTAGAATATGCAGTTCAGTTCTGGGCTCCAGTTCATAGAAAGGATGTCCTGGAGTATGAAAAAATACAAAGAAGAGCAACGAAGCTAATTAGGGGCATGGAGAATCTATGTTATGAGGAAAGATTAAAAGAATTAAATCTATTTAGCCTTGAAAAAAGACGACTAAGGGGGGACATGATTAATTTATATAAATATATTAATGGCACATACAAAAAATATGGTGAAATCCTGTTCCATGTAAAACCCCCTCAAAAAACACAGGGGCACTCCCTCCGTCTGGAGAAAAAAAGGTTCAACCTGCAGAGGCGACAAGCCTTCTTTACTGTGAGAACTGTGAATCTATGGAATAGCCTACCACAGGAGCTGGTCACAGCAGGTACAGTAGATGGCTTTAAATAAGGCTTAGATAATTTCCTAGAACAAAAAAGTATTAGCTCCTATGTGTAGAAATTTTTTCCTTCCCTTTTCCCGTCCCTTGGTTGAACTTGATGGACATGTGTATTTTTTCAGCCGTACTATGTAACTATAACTATGTAACAGTATGTCGAATTGAGTACTGCAGGGGGATGTCCATTAATCGAGCGCATATAAATACTGGGAACAGGTCACATCACTGCACTAATTTTTGTAATCTAATTTGAGAAATAAAAATGATCATTCCACTGGTTGCTGGCACTGCACTGGTTTATATAAGTCTCCCTCCATTTGTCGTCGTTGTATAACTTTTTATGTTTTTTTGTAGTTATATTTTAACATCAGATGTTAGAAAGAGAAGTGATTGTTGGCTGCTCTCAGCCTTCCTTTTCAAGGTAAGAAGCACATTTGTTTCTCATGAATTTCTGTAACAAGTAATAAGTTATTTGAAAGCAAATTACATAATATACGGTTTCTGTATTTCTTTCTAGTCCTTGTTTCGTGTGTCCCTGCCTCATCCAGATGAAGATCTTGATTATGCATTATATGAGATTGGAGAAGGATGTGAAATATCTGAACTTATTCCAGGAATTGACCTGTTTTCTGATCGGTACAGAGCAGATGTCATAACTGTTGTTTCCAGTCTAGGTTTTCTCATTTCCGAATTGCATTCTGTTTCTCAGAATCTGATGGTTAGTGCCTATTTAAAATAAAAAAAACATTTAATATTTATTTATATATATATATATATATATATATATATATATATATATATATATATCTGAGAATACTTGCTGTATGATGTCATTTTTCATTGGATTTATTTTTGTCTGAAGTGACTTTCCTTTTTTCTGACAGCATGGGTGCTGTTGGTCTTCTGGGTTGCTCCCTCTGCGAATACTGTGTTGCAGCAACACTGGTTGCCGTGCGATACTGCACTTGATGGAGGTGGCACCCACTTAAAAGAGGTTGCCGTGAAGTGGCAAGTAGGCTTATACAGTTTGATCAAAATGTTTACCAAGAACCTCATGTTCATATCATTTTTATTTTGCTTAGCCGCAATAGATAATTGTAGAACAAAGTGGATGTGCGGTTGAGTTTTTCTCTCCTTGTTGAGTTCCATTTTATGTCTCTTAAAAGAAAATGTTTGTTTTGTTCCCACCTTTGTATTTTTTTTACATTTTACATGGTGATTTGGTATTTTTAAAATTAATTAAGTGATTACTAATTATGACTCCAAGACAGCATGATGAAAGGAAAGAAGTAAAAAAGGAAAAACATGAAAATTGAAAAACATTTTTTAAATAACCTGAAATCCTGAATGATTACTGTACCTTGCTCATGAATGTAATAGGGAAATCCTGTGAAGATGATATCTAGTATATCCGAGATATGTGAGAAAATTATTTTAGAATGTTGTGTCAGATTTTCAGTATCAGATTTTCAGTATCAGATTTTCCAAAAATGATTAGCAGTGCCAAAGGGATTTAAAAGGTTATTCCAATCTTCTGGCATATCCACATGGCTTTCTCGACAAAGGTGCAGGTCCCAGAGATTGGACCCACATCTATAACATTTATGGCAAATCCCATGGATATGCCTTAAATGTCTGAGATGGAAATAACCCTTTAAAAGGGTTTTCTTATAATCAATATTTATCACCTATCCACAGGATAGTTGATAAATATCTGATCAATGGTGGTCCAACCGCTTGGATCCTCACGATCCCAAGATGGAACTTACCTGGCTGTTCCTGTGCGTCCCATATGAATGGATCGGTACTGTGCATGGTCCGCCACCACTCTATTCATTTCTATGGGGCTGCCGGTGATGGCACTTGGAAGCCCCATAGAAATAAATAGAGCAGTGACCGAGTATGGGCACTACCGCTGTATTCATATGGGGCGTACAGGAACGGCTAGGTAAACTCATTCTAGGGATCCATGGGGGTCCCAGCAGTCAGATATCAGATATTTATCATCTATCCAACTTGACAAGGGATGACCACGCAATCACCCATACAGATTGACCCTAACAGGTTCATTTGTATGGAGGTTGCTAAAACATCTCTGTAGTACTTCCACACTTACTTACAAAATGAAAACTCGTTTGGTTCCATTGTGTTAAACGGGTTGTCCGGGAACGGACAACAGATTAGGATCGGTGGGGGTCCAAAACCCAGACCCTGCACCGATCAGCTGCCTCCGGGCGCCGGATGTTATGCAGTGTATGCAGTGTTTGGAGCTGGAAGCAGATGGCTCTGTTCACTGCATAGCGACCGTGCTGCAGAATTGCAACTCTGCTCCTATTCACTTGAATAGGAGCACAGCTCCAGTACTGCAGCTTGGCTACTATTCTGTGGCCAGAGCTTTCTGCTTCTGGAATGGACATCCGGTGCCCGGAGGCAGCTGGAGCGACTGATCGGTGCAGGGTCCAGGTGTCGGACCCCCACCGATCATATACTAATGACCTATCCTGTGGATAGATCATCAGTTGTCCGTGCCCGGACAACCTCTTTAAGCTTGTGTGTATGTATTATTTATTCCTATTATCAATGGTTGTAGCATGTAATGTTCTCACCTGAAATAAATGCTGTATATTTACAGGTTTTGCCACTGTTTACATTGTATCAGTATTTTGTCAGCATTATTTGCCGTGACCCTGTCAGAAGTGTGGAAGGAAGGCTTTTAAAGGTATGTGAAATTTTAATTTAAGCTTATTGACACCGAGATAAACAGATGACAGCGTGACGTTTAACAGCAGTAAATGTATTACACAGACAGACATTATCTTGCCAACAATTGATTTGTTTATTTGCTGTCTTCTGTCATTTTTTTGTTGTATTGACACAAGTACCAGTATTTGCTGCACTAAAGATAGCAGTTACAAGTGACATGACTGCAAAGGAAAACTGTGGGACTGGCTATAAGCAAATTAACAGTTTCTATCTGTCTTGTGGATATCGATCTTAGAAAACTCAGGCAAATACTTGCTTGGCATGACCACCAATACTGTTTTTTTCAACACCTTTTATTATCCAGAGGATACGAAATTCAATGAATTCTGTACTATTAACATTTTGCTAATATATAATTGTTGCAGAGTTGAATTTGTCACGTAACTTTTTTTTTGTGCCTCGTGATAGCTCAGTTTAGTAATTTACGTATGCTGATGCATTCATACAGGGGCACTATGTCCACACACACACACACACACACACACACACACACACACACACACACACACACACACACACACACACACACACACACACACACACACACACCACTATACAGCTAGTCATTGTATACACTGCATAGAAAGACTTTATATATGCAGCGGTTACATAGACTGAAAATGCAGGTATAAACAAGTAAACTTTTTACGCAAACCACCCAAGTTTTTTTTAACCCCTTAGTGACCAACAGTACGCCTATTTACGTTCCTCACTAATGGGCTTTAGGCTAATGCGACGCCTTTTAACGTGATCGCATTAGCCTAAAGTAGCGCCGAAATTAAAGATCGGGGCTCCGTTCTCTCAGCTACCGGAGGTAGCTGAGAGTTCGGGGCAACGACCAGAGACCATAACGAGTGGTCTCTGGTCACGTGATCGCCGTGAATCGCTATTTCACGGCGTTCACGCTAAACCGGCGGATAATCGCCATTTCTCTCTCCTCTCATGGAATAACTCCTTAGAGAGGAGAGAGAACGGGTAAATAGTGCGCCCCCCCCCCTCCCACGTCCGATCCCCCCCCCGTCCGATTCCCCTTCATGTTCGATTCCCCCCCCCCGGTCCGATCCCCCCCCACGGTCCGATTTCCCCCCCCCCCCCCAAAATGGCGCCCGAGTGCGCTTTGCATAACTTACCTGTGTCGTCATCTGGCACAGCAACAATCGGGGACCGTTGTGACTGGTCCCTGATCAGGTGATCTCTGTGATAAAACCTATCACAGAGATCACTGACAGTTATTTTCAAAACACAGCCAGGACATGGGCTGTGTTTCTCTCTCCTCCCATTGTAGTTGTTCTGAGAGGAGAGAGAAATCAGTCTAAGTCCTGTGCTGTGAAGAAAGAAAGTGATAAAAAATCATAGTTCTTATACACACACATATATATATATATAATATATCAAATCTATATTAGCGTCAGCGCTAGATTAGCGTCAGCGCTAGTTTAGCGTTAGTGCTAGTTTACCGTTAGTTCTAGCTTAGCGTTAGTGCTAGTTTACCGTTAGTTTAGCGTTACTTTAGGGTTAGGGCTAGTTTAGCGTTCGTGTTTAGGGCCGTTTAGAATTAATTTTACGTCTGTTATATAAAAAATAAAAAAATATAAAAAATATATATATATAAAAAAAAATAAAAAATTTGTGTCGTTTTTAGGATTTTAGGTTTACTTTAGGGTTAGGACTTATAGGGCATATATATATATATATATATATATATATATATATATACATACATACATACATATCTATAAATATGTCTCAGCGTATGTACAGCGCGGAGCAAGCCTACGCCTTGCTATGTTCCGACACTTCTGAAAGCGAAACAGACACCGCTTCAGAATTTGTTCCAGACAGTGACAGTGACGATTCTAATTCCACCGCTGAACCCCATAGTCCTATGGTGGTGGATACGTCAGTCGCTGTAGAGGTGTCAAGTGCAGGGCCGAGTGTTGCAGTCCCTCCCGTGATGTGGGATCCTGCACTATCATTTTCCCCCCAAGTACCCCAATTTGAAGCGACCCCAGGAATTAGTGTCGACGTCCAAAATTTTACCCCCTATAATTTTTTTAATTTTTTTAATTTAGACTTGATAGTCCAGCAGACTAATCTGTATGCTAGGCAGTTTGTTCTACAAAAGCCTGCATCTATGTACTCCAGAATGTGGAGCCCCACAAGTGTCCCAGAAATAAAAAAATTTTTAGGCATTACCCTCAATATGGGTTTGGTTAAAAAACCCTCTGTCCGGTCCTACTGGACTTGTAGTGCTGTCCACGCTACCCCTGTATTTGCAGCAGTGATGTCCAGAAACCGCTATGAGGCCCTAATGCGATTCATGCATTTTACTGATAATTCCCAAGTCCCCCCAAGAAGTGACCCAGCTTATGATCGGCTTAATAAATTAAGGCCATTAATCACCCTTCTAAATGATTTATTTTTAAAGTTGTACACCCCTGACAAAAATTTGTCAGTAGATGAATCGCTCATGAGCTTCAAAGGGCGTCTTTCCTTTCGTCAATTCATCCCTTCCAAACGAGCCAGATATGGGGTGAAATTGTACAAAGTTTGCGAGAGCACAACGGGTTACACCTGCGGTTTCAAAATCTATGAAGGCAGGGACTGCCAAATTTATACCCCAGGCTGCCCAGAAACTATTGGCACCTCTGGCAAAATTGTGTGGAACCTAATGGAGCCATTTCTGCACAAGGGGTACCACGTCTATACAGACAATTTTTATACCAGCGTTGCCCTTTATAAAGCCCTCCATGCTGCAAATACAGGGGCCTGTGGGACAGTACGGAAGAACAGAGTGGGACTCCCACAACAGT